>NC_056727.1:306833153-306955653 GCF_019279795.1 Protopterus annectens
AGTCCTGCATCACTCTATTAATTACCTGATATATCTTAAAATCATTGCAGAAAATAACATCCTTTCTACACTAATCCGTGATCACAAACTGTCCTGATGAAAGAAAAAAATGAAAAAATGCAAATCAAATATTAAAACAATTTGTTTGCAAGGGGCAGGTCCCCTTCTAACCACCACCACCTACATCTCTAAATACTACTTCCAGGATCAACTGAATAGGGAAAAGGCCAAATTCCACACCACAACTGCACCATAAACCCATTTCCACACCTACGTAGTCAAATGTATACTCACCTAGCATTATATATATATATATATATATATATATATATATATATATATATATATATATATATATATATATATATATATATATATATATATATTATATATATATAGCTATATATATATATATATATATATATATATATATATAAAAACATATATATATATATATATATATATATATATATATATATATATATATATATATATATATATATATATATATATATATATATATATATATATATATATATATATATATATATATATATATATACACACACACACACACACACACACACATATAGATGTAGATAATGGACTAACAGACTAAACAAAAGCAAGATAATAAATATTTACTACGAAGTATGAAACAATGAAAACAATGCAAGCCTAAAGATAACCTCACAAAGTCATACCTAGACAACCTTTTCAACAAGTAGACAATGGCCCCCGCCATTTGGGGACAGGAAGAAGATGCAGAACAGGTTCAGTCAAACAGAGAAATAAGCTAAGAGCCGACTTAAAATCAATTAATGGAATGTCGTTAGACTCTGTCACAATATATTTCACTGGTTACAAGTCTTACATTCATACCAACAGTAAGAATAAACCACATTCCAACCAAACGTATATATCAGAATTATGGTTAACAACTTAAATATTAGGCACATATCAAAGCAAAGTTTGTCACTGCAAGATTTTTAGCACAAAAATAATCAAAACATCTTTGTGAACAAGATGTTAGTGACATACTTCTTAAAAATACTGAGTATAAAGTGAATCAACCAAATCTCCCATTAATCCTTCCAACGATGAAATTGAACAATACTAAAGAAAGGTAACAGCCCAAGTGGTAAAGTAGTGGTTCCATTGTCCACTCTACCACCAGCTTTGCACTACTACTGGTATCACAAGCAGCAAAGTGATTGGCAAATCTTTCATTAATCTGTGCCAGCGTGAAATAACTGATTTCCTATTTCTCTGTCACATTTTTATATTTCTGGTATTTTTTTTCAGTATTAGGCTTCCTGATCTTGTATTACCTCATCTAGCAGCATATTCCAGGCCCAGACTTTCATAAAGAACCACCTTAGAAACTGCCTTTGAACACAGCAGAGTTGAGTCAATCTTACCTCAAAGAAACAGAACATTACAATTCTTCATAAAGCCTTTCTGAATGGTTCAAGTTATTTAACCTATATTTTATTTCTTGTAAAGAATCACTGCACATTTGTAAACTGGCTCAAGGGGCTTGTTCAAAAGCTACAACATGCATCACATATTCAATAATGCGTTAGATCAGTGAGGTATGAAGTAAAACAACCTCTCTGAAGTAACTAGACATTTCCCACGGAATTAATTAGAATGTGCTTCCATGACTTTGGTAGATACACTGGTCAGAGTTGAAAAGGTCATTTACCATCACTCTTTGAAATTTAACATTGGTATCATTTTTTATTATTGGATCATTTTAAATCACAACTAACATCTTTTTGCCAACTCTCCTTAAGTTATATTTACTGATATTAAAGGTGCGCTCAAGTCTTGATTTTTGTATCATTATAAGGAACTTCAGTATCTTTCTATAGTAAAATGATGCTATTCCCTCTCACCAGGTTGGATAAGGAAAAGGTCACGGTCAGCTGTATGTCAGGTGCCAGGATATGCCACATTACACATGCACTCAAGTCTCTCAACAACAGGCACTGCTATGACTCCATCATAGTCCATGCTGGTGTGAACGACTTGAGACATACCTTACTGGCCAATATGAAGAGAGACATAACAGAGCTCTCTGATTATGTGTCTCAGGCAGGTATGTCCCTAGCTTTAAGCAGCATTTTACCTTCACCTAGGATGATACCTCAAGACAAACAAAAAATGATCGACTTCAACAATTGGCTTAGTTTATGGAGTCAGTCTAAGGGGATCCAGTATCTATCTGACTGGGATGACATGGTTGACAGACCTCGATGCTTTGCCAGAGATGGTCTTCATCTGTCACCCCTGGGATTTCGGTTACTGGCTAAGGTTCTTCCCAACCCCATAGTGCCTTTTTTAGGCAATGTCACAAGAACAAAATTCCTGATGTAAAAATACCCTTTAAAAACAACCTCAAGGTTATGCTGTTAAACACTAGGCATCTAAATCGGAAATTGCACTCACTGGAAGCTGTCCTCACCTTGGAAGATGCTGACATTTGAGCAGTCACTGTGACCTAATTTAAGGCTGCGGACAGCACCCAGCTATACCAGGTTACATTTCCTTCCACACATTCAGACCACAAACTGAAAGTGTAAGAACTAAAGGAAGTGGTGCTTCAATAATCATTAAAGATAAATACACCTCTAGACTGGTTTAAATGGCATGATTCCCTTGAATTACTTCAGGTGCAACTGACTGTTGGTATGATCCCCTCTTCAGGTCATTGCCAGCTATACGACCCCCTTCATGAATCAGGACATCCACTCAGCCTACTTAGATCTACCTGAATCAATCAAGATGTAACCAAACACACTGGTTTTGGGTGACTTTAATTACCTGTTCACTGACTGGGTAAATTATACATGTTCTACGTCACTTACCCATAGGTTCCTGTATTTTGTTAACTCCAGTGCCCTGGACCAGCTGGTTGACACAACCACAAGGGGCTCAAATATCCTGAATCTGGTGTTCACCAACATGGGGGACCACTGCACCATCCACAGTGTGTGGCCATCCCTGATTAGATCTGAGCACAAATCAGTCTCTCTAGTAGTTACTATAACACAAGTCCCCCCCTTAGCAACAAATAGACTAAAAAGCTTCCCCAAGGCCAATTATACCCTCTTATGTGGCAGCACAGCTTCACAGCCCCTCCCCACATTGATGGAACAGACACTTCTTCCGAGTTATACACCAATGCTTTACATGAGAACCTGTACAATTGTATTGGCTCTGCTGTACCTGATAGAACCAAAGCAAGATCTTCAAGGGAAAAACAAACTTGCTTGGTGAACAACTGCCATTAACAGGCTATACAATAGGAGAAAGAAACTGCTGTGTAAGAGTAGGAAGGAATGGTCTCAAAACTGGCAACACTCCCTCCTCAACTTAAGCAAGCAAATAAGACTCCTAGTGAAGTCTTCCAAAGCTAAGTATGAATCCAAATTAGCTTCCCTAACTAAGGATAACCACAAGGCATTCTTTAGTTACATCTGTAACCTCAATGGTAAGGCCCAGATTTGCGCTGAACTCATACTTAATGGTAATACATATACAGAAGCTGTGGATATAACAAACCTGTTGGCTGACAAGTTCAGTGATAACTTCACTCCTCTATCCTCGCCACATATTCCCCAAAGCATCCCTAACACCTGTTCCCCCACCTACCGTCTCAGAGAAACAGGTCTTAAATGCCCTCTCCAAGGCCAAAAACACAGCATCTATGGGACCAGACAACATCCCGGGCTGTGTTCTACATAGGTTAAAACAGGAATTTTCACCACCACTGGGCATGCTTTTCATAAGCACTGGTTTCCTTCCAGTGGAAAGGAAAACAGCTACCATCATCCCTTTGCACAAAGGGGGTGCATCCATGGATCCCAAGGACTACAGACCCATTAGCCTGACCCGCTTTGTCTGCAAAGCCATGGAACGAATCATCATGGACCTTATTAAAAAAGATACAGAAAATCTCCAAATGCTTGACACCTAGTTTGGCTTTGTCAAGGGGAGATCATGCCTGTTAAACTTGATGGACTTCTTCGAGACAGTCACCAAAGCCCTAGATGAGGTCAAATCTATGCATACAGCCAACCTAAACTTAGCCAAGGCCTTTGACACAAGCCCACACTCAGCATAATTGACAAACGCATCCAGCTGGGTATCAACCCATATATTGTCAGGTGGGTTGCAAACTGGCTCATTGACATAATTCATACTGTCAAAACAGGGGGCTTAGCCTAGTCACCTCCTACGATCCTTATCGGTATATCTAGTTTATCAAGAGCTCATTCCTTGCATTTACATTTGAGAGGAATACTCCAAAAGAAAAGGCTAAGCCTTGCAGGATGCCCCTGTTAATCCCTACTGGAATAGACAAGTAGCTGCCCGACTATTTAAGCTTCCCAATTAGCGTAACATCCTGTACAGGAAAAGTCTGGAGAAGCTGGTATTGGACAGAATAAATCATAAACTGAAAGACTTGGGAATTTATGAACATTAATCAGTCTGCATTTATACCACATAAACAACTACCTGTAATTTAAATTTCTCTAACAAAAAAGCTGTAATTGCTTTAGAATATATAACAGACTGATGAGGTGTATGTTGATTTCTTAAAGGCCTCTTGATTTTACACATCATACCTTATTATTAGAAAAGTGTGATAATACGGGTCTAGCAAAGTCTACTGTTTGCTTAAAAGTGGTGGCAAAAGAGCAGATGAGGTGTGGGACCTTTATGGCAGTGGGGCTGGATGGCATAATTTGAATTTGCATGTGCCACATGGTTTAATACAGGGACCTTTTTTAATCTGTAGCTTACAAATTTAAAACTTGTGACTACATTCCTCAACTGCTACAATGACAATATAAAACTGGGAAAAGTAATAGAAAGCAGTGATGACAAATGCATTCTACAACAAGGTACTGACAGATTTAGCTGAGTAGCAATGAAAAGCAATATGGAAATTAATGATGCCTAGACAAGGTGTACAAGATCTGGAAATAAATAGGACCCTATCAAGCTGCCATATGATTAACTGCTTAAGACCATACAAGAATGACTGGCAGGCTAAGGAGTTTAGCTGGTTTAACTTAAAGTAGAAAATATGACATGACTGATGAGTAATGGAACAATGTTAAGTATTCTTTCCTGATCGTCAAGTAAAATACAAGCTGATTTTATTAAGTGATTGGTCTATTACCAATGGTAACAACTATAGGAATCAAAAAGTAAGCTATGATAAATCTTTTATACTACCATACACTAGTAATTATTCAGTATGTTAAAAATATAATAAAAGAAAATTTGAATTTAGTGTTTGATACTGAGGATCTTCACGTTAAATTAGGATGTGGACCAAGTTTTGTTTATAAAACAGGAAGGAATTTAAACATTTTTGAAGTAAAATTTATAATAAAGTACATCAAAGGGAATGCACAAATGCACTATATGTCCATAATGCCATATATCAATTTAGGTACTAACACTGGTGTAATTAAATGCAATGGTCACTTCAGTTTGTAATACTACAGGTGTGGTTTACATCAGTGTCTGTATAGCATGTAACTCAAACTATGTGGGAAAAACAGAAATTAAAGAAAAGGATTTATAAGCATAATAATAGTATTTATTACAAAAATACAAAAAATACACTTTGAACACATTAAAATGTGATAATTTAAACAGATAACATTTTTTCATATTAAAAAGAGAAAAGAAAGCTCAGCGTGGAGGGTGGTGAGAGAAAACATTATTATACAGGGAGTTATGGTAGCAAATTAAGTTAAAAGCCATCTCACCATCTGGTCTGAATAACACCATTTCTATTAAAATTGTTTTGAATATGAAAACTACAATACCATGATTTTAACAGGTTTGGTTTGGTTTACATATGAAAGCTTTATATATATATATATATATATATATATATATATATATATATATATATATATATATATATATATATATAAATAATGTATTTTAAAAGTATTTTTTTTTATTCTAGAAACATTAATTTTTGTAAGTGGAATAAAAGCGTTAAATCTGTTTGGTGTACTGGAATATTAAATAATTTGTTTTTTACCTTGGTAGTTTGTGGATTACTTGGACCTTCCTGGTGACTAGTGTGCTTGACTGGTCCATATTTGTCCATATTTATGGGAACATGATAAAATTAAGTATTTAGGAGTATGAATTAAAATGATTCCAGTGTTGCAGCTAAGGATATGTGGGAAGAGACTAAACCAAAGAGGATACAAAAACTGGGAAAATGGAACCTCTGTTATATGGATATTGATGGTAAGATATGAGCAGTTAAAATGTTTTTAGTGCCTTTACTCCTATATACAGGTCAGGCATATTGTTATCAACCAGAGGAGAAGTTGTGGATAGCAATAAATAAAGAGGTGAAGACTGGGAGGGGAAGACTGCAAGAGTCAAGTGGGATAACCTTATTCTTCCAAAAGAACAAGGCAGATTGGGATTACCCGATTTAAAGGGGGTATTTCAGACCTGCACAGTTAAGGCTCCTATACACAGCACAAGCAGAAAACTATAATTCAAAGTGGAAATAGATGATGAAACACAGAGGAAGCTCAAGAAACAAGGAGAGACTGGAATTCTGGATGCAGACCTTTAAGGATACTAATAATAATCATGCAGAATATTATATTTATAAAGTAGCAGAAAGTATTCTAAGAACTAACCAAAAGAACCCAAAAACTGATACCAAAACAAAATAACGACCAAAAACTTGTCCAGTACAATGGAGTACACATTGAGGTAAAATAAAAACACTTTAATTCAACATTTTAGCGCTTTCATCTCCAAGTGAGACTTCATCAGAAATAAATCCAAACTACCAATTTAATTACCTTTAAATACTGAAAGTCTTGTGATATCACCATCAATTAATTTAAAAAGACATTACCATAAAAATGTCATAAATTACATTCCTAAAATGATTTCAACACCTTTTAAATCCATTTATAACACATACAACTTTTAAATACTAATTAAAAAATATATATATATATATATATATATATATATATATATTTTATTGAAAATAATAAACAACCATACAGATGAATATAGATATTTTTTTCATGAAATATATCTTTATATATATAAAGAAGTAAATCAATTTCCACTTGAAATATGTTTAACTAAGTGTTGTGGTATGTCCAATTCATATCCATATGATTAAACCTATAGAATGTTAGCTCTTTCCTGTAACATAGGTACCAATGAAACATAAACATTTAGGCCTGGTGCAAACATAGCTGCTAGTCTAAATTGCCACTGGCTCTCTTTCTTTTTTAAAATATTCTTCCAATCTCCCCCTTTCTGGTTAATATGTACTATTTCCAGAATACCGAACACATATTTTTCAAAATTATCACAAACAATAGAATGTCTATATAAAGCAGTTGTGGTTTTCTGATTATTTATATCATTTAAGTGTTCGTATATTCTGTTTTTTAACATACGTTCAGTTTTTCCTACATAAAAATATCCACTTGTCGTGCACCAAGCCAAATAGACCACCCCTCTTGTATTACAGTTACCTTTTTTAAAAAACACTTTACTCCTAACATTGTTGTTTAAAACAACTACAGGCTCCTTTATTATATATGAACAATATGTGCACATGCCACATGGTCTGGTACCTTGATTAACCTCCCTAATATTATCTATTCTGTATTCTAATAGCTGTTTAACATTGTAGCCCACTTTGTTGACAAATCTAGGCTTATGACCTACTTTTTCTAAAATTTCCTTTTTGGTCCTGAAAATATTCCAGTTCCTTTCAAACACTTCCCAAACCAATTCTGTATTCATACTGTATTGCAAAATGCAAGCCTTAGAAAAATTTCCACATCTTGTAATATTTTCACATCTCCTAGTTTCCTCTTCTAAACAAGTTCCTAATAAAGGTTTATACTTAACACCCCATTGTATATACACTTCATGAAGAATATTGTCTAGAAGTTCAGGGGGATAACACCTCTCTAAAAACATATGAGAAATATTATTAAATTCCTTAATCAAATCCCCTTTATGGGAAGTCATCCTGGCAACTCTTATTGCCTGTCCCTTAACTATACTAATTTTTTGTCCCAACGGATGTTCACTTTCAAAATGTAAATAGGCATTACAAAAAGTCTTATTTCTATATACCAAGGATTTAAATTCCTCTTTCTCTCTTAAAATTGTTGTATACAAAAAATTGATAGAGTTTTTATTGTACTGATATGTAAATTCCAAAAATTGGGTGGTGGAGTTTAAATGTTCTATAAATTTAGGGATATCATCTTCCATGCCAGCCCATAGAATGAAAATATCGTCCAAATAATGTAAATACAGTTTAATACTACTCCAATACGGACCCCCAATAACATATTTGTCCTCCTACCCCAACAAAACAAGGTTGGCATAGACTGGTTAACATGCTGCTCCCATAGGAACACCCTTAATTTGTTGGTAATATTCACCTTCAAACCAGAGAAAATTATTGTCCAATACTATACCCATAACCTCACAAACAAGTTTCACCATATCATTCTCTAATCTTGAATATTGAAAAAGTACCTCCTCAAAAAAAGTCAAACCTTCTACTTTGGGAATACTAGTGAAAAGATCCTTTATGTCTACCGTGAGGAAGACAACTTCATTATTGAAATATTCTTTTTTGATACTCTATAAAAACTTCCAAGAATCTTAAAGTAAATGTGAAACATTCTTAATAACATGTTGTACACAAGTGTCTATGAATACAGTTAATGGATGGATTTTCGATACCCTGGCCGCTACTATTGGCCTAAAAGGTGGCTTATTTATGTTTTTATGTATCTTGGGGTTACCGAAGAAAACTGGAACTAATGGATCTTTTCTATATAACCAGAAAGAAAATATTTTTTTTTTGCGCTATGATACCGAATCAGAATTATCTAGACATAAGGCCTTGCTGAGTCTACTTACGATGACTGCCAAAAAAACAATTACTAGAAAAAGGAAATGAAAGTTTAAACCAACTTTACTAGAAGTAGTGAAGATAGTAACAGAGATAAAACAACTGGAATTGGGAACATAAGAAAAGGGTAGGAGCAAACTACTTAGGAAAAAATGGGAATTGTGGGATCAATACATGCAGAGGAATATGGACATCAAGAAAAGGTATGAATGGAAATGTTTATGGAAGAATTTCATATGCCAAGGTTAGAGGTAGATGATACTCAATTACTAACAGGATAGGAGGAGATGAGATAAAAATGGTGATGTATAAACAATCTACAGGAAACTCCCCAGGAATAGATGGTATTCTTGTAGACATCTGGAAGCTAGAAGGGGAAAAAACTGATAAAAATCTGGAAGGTTTTAACAGTATTTTAAGAGGAGGAGAAGTACCAACATACTAGAAGAAAGTGGTGGTAGATGTATTACATAAAGAGGGTAAAGATCAATCAGATCCAGCTTCATACAGACTCATCTCAACACTAAATCTTGATTATGAAATGTTTATGTCTATAACGGCTAAATGAATGTCAAAGGTGATGCTAAAATTGATACATATGGATCAATGTGTTTTTTTGGAGGGGGGCAAAGATCTGACATTAACAGAACACTGATGACCCAGAGGGAAGCAGAATGTAAGAAAATACCATTGTTGTTGTTGGGTCTTGATGCAGAGAAAGCATTTGACAGAGTAAGCTGGGACATTGTGAGCAGGGCAATGGAAGCATTTACATTCCCTGATAAAATTATAAGGTTGATTAGGAGGATATATGAGGCATTGGAGGTGAAAATTAAAATGGGTGGGGTCCTCTCTCCTCTCTGATAATTTCTGCTTGAAAAGAGGAACCAGGCAGGGGTGCCCTCTTTCCCTTTGCTATTTGCACTATATTTAGAAACTTTAGCAAAGAAAATAAGGGACTTAGAAATTTAAGGGAATAATTGGTAAGGTAGTCAAGAATAGCTGCTCTATTTACACAGATTATTTTATAACTGGCAAAACTAGGAAAGGATATTACAGTGTTGTGGAACATTTTGAGACTGTTTCAAATATTTTTTGGAATACAAAATTAATGAAGCTAAACCAAAGGCAATAGCGGTAAATTATGTACCCACACATAAATTGGTTCAGCAATATCCATGTTTATTGAGACATGATAAAATTAAATATTTAGGAGTATGGATTAAAAACAATTCCAGTCTGGTAGCTAAGGATATGTGGGAAGAGACTAAACAAAAGATAATACAAAAACTGAGAAATTGGAAGCTTTGTTATATGGATATGGATAGCAAGATACCAGTAGTTATAATTATTAGTCCCTTTAATCTTATACACATGTCAGACATATTTTTATCAACCAGAGGAGAAGTTTTGAATAGCAATTAATAAAGAGCAGAAGGATTTGTATCTGGAAGGGAAAGATGACAAGAGTTAAGTGGGATAAGCTGATTCTTCCAAAAGAACAAGGCAGATTGGGATTACCCAATTTGAAGGGGGAGGGGTTCAAGAAACAAGGGCAGACTGGGATTTTGAATGCAGATCTTTAAGGAGAATAACAGCGATCATACAGAATATTATATTCCTTAAGTGGCAGAAAGTATTCTAAGAACTAAGCCAACACGGGAATTCAGAAAGGAGATTCTGACGAAAGGGATGACTGCAATTAGGGATACAGACAACAGGCAAGAGGGGTATGGAATTTATTGGAGAAAATTGACAAAGGAACCAAGGTACTGCTAGCAAATAACTACAGACGGAAAGGTAACAAAAACAGAAGATGCCAATAATTTATTTGGATGGCAGGTTAGAGATTGCCTTCTATATCAAAGACTGATATCAGAGTATAGGCAAAGAGAAAGAAATAGGGGGCCCTAAATGAAAGTCTAGCACTAGTAGAGTAGACTCTAGAACAGAAACTGATGTTAAAAAGGAATAATTAGTACAGCATATAAAATATTGCATGATAACTATAAGTATCAATCAGAGGAGGTTAGAAAGGATTGGGGAGAGAGATTAGATAAGTAATTCACAAAGAAACAATGGTGAGATGTATGCAAATCTGCCAAATATGCAACAAAATCTAGAAGATTTAGTATTTTTGCTTGGAAATGTTTATATAGATATTTGTATACCCCAAGTAGACTCCAGAGAATTTTTCCTCGGGTAGACTGCAATTGCTGAAGTGTGATGGGGAAGAAAGATGTAATTAGAAACATATTTTCTGGGAGTATAACAAGTTGACAGACTTTAAAGATTCAAAAAGCGAAATCTCTCCACTCGACTGAATAACAGCAAAAAAAGAGAACCAAGGAGAGAAAGTACTGTTTCCAAAAAGCGAAATCTCTCCAATCGTAATAAAGACTTTAAAGATTCCCTGCAAACTACCCTGTCAGAGATATTGGGTGAGAAAATTGGTGTAACTAGGGAAATTATTTTTCTGAGTTATGATACAAAATCGGAATTGCCTATACATAGTAAGGCCTTGGAGTCTAATTATGGTGACTGCCAAAAAAAAAAAGCAATTACTAGAAAATGGAAATCTGAATCTAAACCAACTGTACTGGATGTTGTGAATATAGTAACAGAGATAAAACAAATGGAACTGGGATCTTTAAAAAAGGGTAGGCGCACATTACACAGGAAAAATGGGAATTGTGGAAACAATACATACAGGGGAAGAATGAGGTTTTAAAGAAGGCAGGACTTGAATAAGCTATGTAATGTCTGACTGGCAATGAGTGGGTAGATTATAAGTGATGTATAATGTTTGCAACTAGGATTATGTCAATATGTAAACTGGTAAGAATACAAAACCCACACAGTGAACTGCATCAACCTGCTTTATTACTGAACCACACAAAAAATAAAATAAAATAAAAAGTACTTAGCGCTTTCACCCAAACATCAGGGCATCATCAGAGTACAAGAAATTAACAACAGGGCCATCATATATATATACACATACATAATTTCCTAATCACTTAATTAACTAATTAACATCATAAAATAAATTAATTAAACAATGTCACAGTAGAAATGTATATAAAATCACTTGACATCAATAATATATATATTATATAAAATAAGTATTTTATATTTTAATTTTGTATTGTTGCCATCTATTATATATATATTTATTTATTTCTTACATATGTATTTTAAATATGTATTTTAAACGTGTTTTTATTGATGTCAAGTGATTTTATATACATTTCTACTGTGACACTGTTTAATTAATTTATTTTATGATGTTAATTAGTTAATTAAGTGATTAGGAAATTATGTATGTGTATATATATGAATGGCCCTGTTGTTAATTTCTTGTACTCTGATGATGCCCTGATGTTTGGGTGAAAGCGCTAAGTACTTTTTATTTTATTTTATTTTTTGTGTGGTTCAGTAATAAAGCAGGTTGATGCAGTTCACTGTGTGGGTTTTGTATTCTTACCAGTTTACATTTTTTTAGTTGTTGGGCTCCTATCCACTCAGTGACTGCTTCTACTAGCTTTGTTTTGAGCTACATTATTTTATTTTATTTTTTTGATTTGGGTTCTATTACAAATTGTGTATTCCTAATTCTCGGCCATTCAAGTAAATTTTTGTTTTTATATAGTTCGTTAGATTTTTGTTTTATTTTTGTTTTATGGTTATTTCCTGTATACGTGATTACTACTACAACCTTGGAGATATGGAGCAGTTACTAGTACAGCACCTCGAGCTGACACAGCGCCTTTTGAAAGTATTACAAGAAAGGGGAGAGAAAAATTTTGGTGATGCAGACGCTCTGGTTACAGACTCGCAGGAGCGTTTACCGCATTCTACCTACCCCTAACACCAGCGTACACAAGCCGCCAGCTAGTAATGGTTCGGGGAGCCTGAGAGGAGGTGACACCAATACAGGAAGTGCAAGGGTTATCGTTGCATCTCCCAGAATAGCTCAGAACGCTAGGGACGGTCGTGGTGAGAGAGGCGAGATTACTGTTGGTCCTGCTGTTAATCTTGAACATAACTACACAGACTTAAAGGCTTTTTTGACTGCACCTACCTTTTCTAACGGACTACACTTCAATGTTAGAGACATGGGCACTTTAAATCAACAATTAAGGATTTTGAAAGGATTCTAAGAACCTTCAAATCATTACAGATGGACAACGTATTTCTGGAGAGGTCGCTGGAATTGGGGCAAGTTCCCAAAGGACTTCGTATATTTAAATTTCCATTTGGCTTTACAGAAGGTACTGTGTTTTTTGATCAGCTACTAGAATTATTTGACAAAACAGGGTTGGACTTGATTAAGCTTATTATTCGTAATAATGACTCCAAGCTAACAGTTTTGTCAGAACAACTTGTGTTACTAGATAAAAATATTAAACAGGATTTGCTTTTTGAGCACAACAAGTTCCGTTTAGAACAGATTTTTAAGGATTTGGACAAGTTTACCAGTAGGGGCTTAGATATTAAAAATGACAAATTACAACGTGATTCTTTTGATTACAAGAATAAAAAAGTGTTTTCTCATTTTAAACAGTATAAAAGTATGAAACATAATGGTAATATAGGAGATAGAGTGGTTTATGATAGAGGTCAGGTGGTCACGGGTAATAATAATGAACAACCAGATACTTACAGAAATGGAAAAATCCTGATTATTGTGATTCTAACTATGTTGAAGGGCAACTTGATTTTTTAGAAGAACAGACTTTGAGAAGGTCGGAGAGATTACGCAACAGGTATGGCCCAGTACAACAGAACAGTTATTACAGGAACACAACACACAAGAACAATGTATGGTACAAATAGGAGCAGTAGATCTTAGAGAGGTTAACACCTTTCATGACTCTCTTGGTTATGGCTATGATTTTAATAGTGATGTTTCTGTTACCTATTTGTTCAACAATGTTACTAACATGTCTAATTTTGATATATCTGATGATAGAGTACACAATTTGACTGTTGAGAACTGTTCTGACACTACTGATGTTCTTATTATTACCAAAGGTGGTTTTAGTGTTTACAACTACACCAACATACAGTTTGGAAATGATTTTTTAGCTCTTTTTAAAAGAGGTTTTAGATTTATTCCTTCTTTTAAACTTGACATTGGTAAAATTTTAATTAATTTAAAAATGTACACTAGATTATTAAACTTAAAAGTATTTTTTGCAAACAATCACTTGGTTGGTCATAGCGGTACAGCACATCTGACATTAAAACGCAGCAGCACATTTATTCCACCAAGTAATCCCATGATCCTTATTTTTGAAAAACTTTGTGAGATTCAATTTAGAAAGGCTTTAAAGAAAGAAAATGTTATGACTGAGAATCTTACATCTGCTGAAAAATTTTGTCTTAAAGAAACTGCTACCTCTGACAATTATAGAATTATGAAGCCAGACAAGGGAGGCGGAGTGCTTATTATGACTAACACTGATTACTATAATAAAATGACAATAATGTTGAATGACACTACTACGTATGAAAAAGTGACAAAATATGAGATGACAAGGGCCTATATGAAAGTAGATTGGTTAATATATGAATACTTGATGGAAGGTATTATAACAAAAGATGAATACTGCTATCTAAATGTTGAATTCCCCATCACACCAACTATTTTTGGTATCCCCAAGATACACAAAAACATACAAAATCCACCTTTTAGGCCTACTGTGTCTGCAAAAGGGTCAAAAACCGAGGCCCTAGCATCCTTTATTGATGTCAATTGGAAAAATATTCTTGTTAAATTACCACATATTCTAAAAGATTCTTGGCATTGTCTGGATCTTATCAGCCAAAACAATGTCACGAATACTTCTGATTTAATTATGGCTACAATTGATGTGGTCAATTTATTTGCAGTTATTCCTCACAAGCAGGGTCTGGAAATGTTTGAAGCTAGTTTACTAAGCTATAGTGATATGGATGCTAGTAAATGTCGGCTTTTAACTGATTTCATGGAAATTGTGTTAGATAATAATTTTATTTACAATGATGGTGAGTTTTATAGACAAAGTACCGGTGTTGCAATGGGTGCCAGATGTGCCCCTATATATGCAAATTTAGTGTTAGCCAAATGGAAAAATGATTTAGTGTTTACATCTATATACTGGCAGAATGTTTCTCTTTATCTGCGTTACCTTGATGATATTATTGTATTTTGGAAAGGTGAAAAAGCCGTATTGATTGAGTTTATTGAATATTTGGGGACGACATCTGACTTTCTTAAATTCACAAGTAATATTCAAGAGAAGCAATGTGAATTTCTTGATCTTACTTTGTCCATTGATGGTGATGGTTTTCATTCAAACATTTTTAGGAAGAAAACCTACTCTAATTCTTTTTTACATTTTGATAGTTGTCATCCTATGTATCAAAAAAGAAATCTGATAAAAGGACAAATGGTTAGATTATCAAGAATTATTAGTGATTATAGTATCTTTAAACTTGAAATTGAGATTTTGTCTAAAATGTTTATGGATTGAGGATACCCAAAGAACCTTATTGATACTATTAAAAAGGATATTTACATCAATAGGACTATACTTTACAAACCTATAATCAGATATGGATGTGACAACCTGTCCAATAATAGTGCTAGTTTGGTCAGATATGATTCCTTTATTTTGCCCTATAATGATGCATCATATTTTCTAGCTGATACTATAAAAGATACTTGGACAAGTGTTTTTGTTAGCAACGCTGAGCTACCTAAATTGTTGGGGAGTCAGCCAAAAATAACCTTTAGTAGAGGCAGAAATCTAAAGGACATTTATGAGTCTAACAGTTACAGGAATTTGTATACAGCATAAAAAATGAGTAAATGTGGTACCTGTCACACCTGTAAATACATTAATGATGGCCCTTATGTAGCAATACAGGGTTTTAATAAGACTATTCGGTGTCCTGGTTACTGTAACTGCAACACTAAGATGGTGACGTACCTGGCTACTTGCTCCACTTGCCCAGCATTTTATGTTGGTAAGACTATTAGGAAGTTAAGGGAACGTATAGTCGAACATGCTAGGGATATTAAGAAACACAAGACCACTAGTTCACTATATATGCATAGCACTTGATGTCCTAGTTTTAAAAGATTTATATTTTTTGTTATAGGTAGAATTCCACACAATACACACAAAGGTGGGGATGACAAGATTATGCTTGAGGCTATGGAATGTTTATGGCAATTAAAATTAAATGCCTGTATGTTACCTGGCATCAATGAAAACATATCTATTTCAAGTATTTTAAAATACAGGTCACATTTTATATGACCATATTTCAATTTTATAATGTATTTTATTTATTATGTATAGTTTATAATTTATTGAATACATATTTATTATTTATATATTTATATATATATTTATATATTGTTATAGTAATTTTTAAACATTTAATAATCATAAATTTGCTATATATATTATATAAAATAAGTATTTTATATTTTAATTTTGTATTGTTGCCATCTATTATATATATATTTATTTATTTATTACATATGTATTTTAAATATGTATTTTAAACGTGTTTTTATTGATGTCAAGTGATTTTATATACATTTCTACTGTGACATTGTTTAATTAATTTATTTTATGATGTTAATTAAGTGATTAGGAAATTATGTATGTGTATATATATGAATGGCCCTGTTGTTAATTTCTTGTACTCTGATGATGCCCTGATGTTTGGGTGAAAACGCTAAGTACTTTTTATTTTATTTTATTTTTTGTGTGGTTCAGTAATAAAGCAGGTTGATGCAGTTCACTGTGTAGGTTTTGTATTATGTCAATATGGTTTGTGATGTAAAATGCTTGCAGTTGGGATTATATCAATAAGGTGTGTTTTCAGTTATATAAATGCATGATTGTGCATGCCATATGTGATCATTTAATAAAGATGTTTCTTGTTTAAAAAAAAAAAAAGAATATGAGAACTTCTAAAAAGTATACACTGGTATGGACATATTTTGTTTAGCACTTGTAGAGTCCTCTGAAACAAAAGGCGAGGCCCATGAGGTGCAAAGCATTCTGGCTAACTGTACATCACACTTTTCTGACCAAATACCTAACAGTATTGCATAATTTGCACCAATATGAATGCCATAATTTTGTTTCAGTATTTATGTACTATGAAAGATGACAGAGCATTCTGTTAAGCAGACGTTTTTCTCAAAGCTTGTTAGGGCTTTTGATAATATCAACATGCCATGTTGCATATGCAGCAGCTTCTTAGACTGTTCATGCCAACATTAATCAGAGGAAGTCAGAAAAGACTGGGAAGAAAAATTAGATAAGCAATTCAAAAAGAAATAATGTAAGGACCTTTATTTAGCTCCCAAATATACAACAAAATCTAAAAGATTTAGGATTTTTTGCCTGGAAGTGTTTGTATAGATACTTTTAAACCCCAAACAGACTCTAAAGACATTTTCCTCAGGTAGATGGCAAATGTTGGAGGTGTAATAAGGAAGAAAGGGGTATGTGGAAGCAAATATTTTCAGAGTAATGAGTTGGCAGACTTTAAAAATTGCATACAGAGTACTCTATCAGGAATACTGGATGTGCAAATGGTTGTAACTAAGGAAATATTTTTTTTGAGCTGGGATATAGAATCTGAACTGCCTAGACATACTAAGATTTTGTTAAGTTTAATTCTGGTGGATATCAAAAAAGCACTTACTAGAAAATCAAAATCAAAATCTAAACCAATGATACTTGAAGTTGTGAATACTGCAATAGAGGTAAGAACAAGAAGTGGGATCTTTAGAAAAGTTAGTAGTGAATTACATAGTAAAAAATGGAAATTGTGGGAACAACACAAGCAGAAAAAAATGTTCTGTAGGAGGAAGGAGGTTAAAGTGAAGACAGGAATTGAACAACTTATTAATGTTGGATTGATTATATTGTATACAAAAATATATGAGATGTATAATGCTTGCAAATGTGAACTTGTTGATAAGGTTTGGTAATTTTTATATAAATGTACGTTTGCCTGTGTCACAATTGATAATTCAATAAAGGTGTTTCAAAAAGAAGAAGAAAAATCAAATATTGACCCCCTCATTCTTTCGCTGATGCACCTTTACAGAGACCCCTCCCACCATGCAAACTGGCTATTGCTAAAATACCTCTCCAATGCGGCAAAAAATAAAAAAAAAGAAAGAAAGAAAAGTGAATACAAATGCAATTGTTCTGGTGATGCTGGACAGTCACTGGCCCTCACCAAGGCCACAAGTATAGGGACAAAAGGAGCACTGACGTTACTTTAAAGATGTTCAGAACACGGCAGCATATGGGCATATGATTAAGAGAGAAAAAAATAAAACATATTCATATGGGAACATGGTTGAGAAAAAAAATTAAGTCTTTCAAAAAAAGTCATTTGAGTTTTAACAAAAAAGTGAAATTTGCCCTTTAGAAACACACTAAGTGGAATGCAGTGTGGTTGCTGGATATATTCATGGAACTGTGTTCTTATAATGTCTTGAGTCAGGTCTAACACACTGAAGACAGACTAAACAATTAAGAAATTGTGATATATGTTACTTAAGATGTTTTCAGTTTGTAGTATTGATGGATGTCACAAATTTCAGGAAGGAATCATATTTTAGAACAGTACAGAAATGATAACTTTCAATTCTGAGCTGACAAAAAGCTGCAACCTACAATTCAGCTTATTACAAACAAGTATAAGTTTTCAAAAGTTCATGTAGTGTTAACTTTTCAATGTCTAGCACACTTACCTTTCATGTTCTACAGACTTTTTGACAAGAAGCAACAAATACACACCTATATTGTGTGACACGTATGAATTCAGCCTCTTAATAAACAATTAACTATCTGATAAGAGTAAAATTATGTAGAAAGTTGTCTTGCAGCGAATGTGAACTACAGAAATGTGGATGGAGTCACATAATGCAGTTTGCACGATGGTGATAGATCAGCAATGGGAGTGAATGATCCAACACTCCTGATGGTGCAATGGTTTTGCGACTGAACTTTCAGTAATAAAAGTGGTCTGCTGATTGATATCAGTGAAGCCTTAGGCAGAACTTAAACTATATGCTTGATATCACTGGCTCCCTATCAAAAGTGCAAAACTTGAAACCTGCAGGTTAGAAACTGAAAAATAAAACACGATGCTGGTAAAAAAAAATAAAATAATGAATTTCGAAACCCTGTCTTGCAACCTTCAAGTGTTTCTTCAGGTGCCTCCACCCACCAGTCCCACTACATTAAATATATACACACATTAAATTCAAGATCACTATATCTTGGACAAGAGGGAACTGCAGATAGTAGTAGAAGTAGAGTCACACAGCCTGAGAAGTGCTTATCTTCTTACACATTTATATATGTAGTTCTGTTATTCTGAAGACAGCAATTACAGTCTTTGTATTATCAACAGTCAGCCATATTAATATATCAGAGAGTCATATTAAAGTATACAGAAAATGCACATTTTAAACCAAGTCACTGACTACTAGCTCTGTGATGAGGAATGGATATGATGCACAGCTCAATAAAGCACTATAAAAGGTAAAGGACAAATGTTGTTGTTGTCTTTCGGCTTTCCTGGTTAGTGGTTGCCACAGCGGAACTCCGGTCCGCTAATGACTGGCAGTAGATTTTGATGAACGCTGAGGTGCCAGCTCGACGTTCAATGTTCAATGAAGGCATGCCCATTTATGCATGTCTTTCGAACGCCCACCCAACTGCGGGGAGGACATGCAGACTCCACACAGAAGGCATTCCCCACACTAAGCCAAGAATCGAACGGGAGAACCTCTTGCTATGAGGCAACACCACCGCTGCACCACCGCGGTAAAGGACAAATGTATTTTTCCTAAATGGTATCACAACTAACCTCTAACCTTTGGCACAAGCCAAAACAAAAGGTACTGTCTAAACACTACTAAAATTATTGTAGAGGATGAAGACAATTTCCTGCGCAGACAAATGCACTTATTTTTAAAAAAGCTGTTTTCTGGGGAAACACACACACAATGTAGATATACATGTGCTTTCTCATGTCTAATAAGTTCAGGCTTCTTCAGATGATGCCATAAATGATGAGGTGAACATACTTTGATGGTCAACATTCACACAAGACAAAATCTTTGCAACTCCAAGAACCACAACACACTTTCTGCAGTGACAATGAAAACCTTTAAGTAGGACATTTATGTGGTGAGGAAAAGCTCCACATACCAGTGGAGTGGGCTTTTCCTTCAGTATAATAGATGTGTGTTGTTATAAATGCATACGGGAACTAGGGATGTACACATTCAGAGCTGTGTGACTTTTGAAGTTCTAGCAGCAACACAGCCATCTCAGAAGAAAATGGTATGAATGCACAGTTTTTAATATGACACACTTTTTTTTTATTTTTTTTTTTTTGGAGAAACGTGGGGTGGATTATAGAAGGGATGAATATCCTGTTATGTAGAAAAGAGCCTGAAGGGTGTTTCCATTGCAGTACAAAGTAGAATGGTCAATACTTACTCAATGGGAGACGCAAATCCATAATACCTGGAAGACTAAGGATGCAGAGTCTCCCCATTCTGACCCAAAATGACCAATGCAGCCCTCAGTTTGCTTACATAGCTAAAATTAATGATTGTAAAAATAGTTTTATTTACTGCTTTTAAATGAATCTGTACTTTGTGAATGTTGAAATGATCACAACTTTCAGCAGTGTAATGCTGAGTTCACTCAGTAAGATGTGTATTGAGGTATGAAGTACAATATATTACTGGATAAATAGGATTATTAAATGTAATGTGATTAAATGCAGATACTGATGGAATGAACACTTAACAATCATGGCAGAGTCCTAAGATGGCAGCTGACTGACTGAGCAGTACATTAGTGCTCTACCAGTGTGAAAACCAAGAATTCAACTAAAACACCAGTAAAAGTTACTGATTTCGTACTAATCTGGTTACTAGTCAGTGTGTATAATGCCTGGATGTTGGAAAAGAATAAACCTGGAAAATCTAAGAGAAAGACAGTGAAAAAAGTTTTAGTTAAGAATAACCTTGTATCTGATCAGACAGAAACAAATAAATGTATAACCACAGTGCAGCAGATGGCTTCTAGCAATCTAGAAGGAAAAAACAATCCTCTTCAAAATAAGTAGAACCTTAAAAAAATACATAAAGTCAAGTGATAAAAAGTTAGGGAAAAACACAAGTAATATGTAAATATTCAGACGAAGCGATTGATTTACAGAAGTCAGAGATAAGTATAAATGAAAGAATAGCAGAAAGTGAGACTTTCCAGATGCAGCTGCTTCAAATAAAATTACTACATCTAGAAGATACATTTTGGAGGGAAAATGGAGTAAATGCACTGCACCGATGCCAAGAGGACAAAAATATTTAACCTGACTTGTTTTCACAACAAAAACTATTAAATGAGATAACATACTGTGAATATATCCTAAAACTTGCTACCAGGAAATAGCTTCTGGTGAAGATGCAAACATATTAATAGAAAGAAATGTGGATGAATAAAATGTGGCAAAGGGGCAAGATACTGAAAGTTGTTGTCACCAGAATTTTTATGGAAATCACTATTCACTGTGCACCAAGCAAAAAAGAAGTAAATTCATCACAGGAATCACTTGATTTTATGATGCTGGACTATGATTCAAGTTGTTACATCCAGCAATTTTCAGATTTTTGTTTTCCCTGGTGGGTCAAAAAAGTATAGGGAAGCAAAGCAGATAGTAAAGGAGATGCAGTTTAATTAACAGAAAACAAACCAGCAAGACAAATGGGTGTTCATATTCTTCGCCTTCTGCCAGTAAAGATGGCCAGAGAGAAGCACTAGTATAGTGAACTCACACCTATTGTTTCACGGAAAAATGTATGAAACACTGACAGAAGCCTAGAAATTGACTAGAATAACACGGAAAAACATGGATTTGAACCAGATGTTGGTACTGGGAGAGGGTGAAGATGAGGTGGAAAATGAAAAATAAAGGAATCTTTAACAAAATAAAAATATGATATCTGCAAACTATTCACTTCATTATATTATGGTTAAGCATTTGGAATTTTAAGGCATGAAAAACAATACAGGAGGTTTGGACTATGTGTTAAACTAGTGACATAACTGAAGCATCAACCTCACTTTGAGTTAGTTGCTCAGAAAAAGGATGGAGGACAAAAAGTGACTAGGTAAAGTGGCTTTCAAAACGTTTTTCTAAAGTAAATTGCACATTATCTTTGTACAAGCATAACAAAGTAGAATACATTAAGTACTGAAATAATTCTGCATCTGAGTGGACAGAGCACTTTGAGCACTTGTTGCCTAAATTTAGCAATAAATGGGTACAAAAGTAATTAATTCAATGCATAGCAAGCCAGAAGCTACACTGCATACAGGACAAGAAAAATATAAATGTGCGGTGTAAAATGAAGCAGTGTATAGTACTGCAGCTGCTAGGGGAAGGGGGGTGTTGCTGTGAGTTGAATAGTTCAGATGAAAATATCAGAAATATTAACAATTTATGTAAATATAGACGTAAACAGACTGAATGCTATATTTTAATTTAGCAAAGGGATCTAGTTCTGTTTTTCTACAGTAAACAGATTAAAAAATACAGGAAGTTAAATTGTGATTAAAAAGTACCTTATAAGGCATCTACAACCACATGAACTTAAAATAAGGCAGACATCAGTCAGGATTTAATAAGATAGCATGATCAAACGTATGTCTACAATGGTAACTCAGGAGAAATAATTTAAGTTTAAAAGAGCAATGGCACAGACCTTGCTGATAAGGGAAAACAAAACTAAAATAAGAAGAGGGAAATTAGTTGTTTCTAGATACAAATACTGTCCCAGTGGCAGCAGTATGAGAAAGCATCAGACAGTTATAAAGTTAGTTTAGTAGCTGAAGGCCAAACAAGACTTGTTTCTTACAGCTAGTAAAAAATATTTTACTGAATTTATGTAAGTCATTTTCTATTCATATGAGGGATATAGAGTAAACATCAACACAGACATATTAGTTTAGGAATAACCAAAGGCAAAATCATGCACTGTAGTATGAATAACCTCAGTTTTTGGGAGGATAAAGTCTGTGTAAGCTGCCACAGAACTGAAACATTAGCTCATAGCGGGAACGGTTGCATTTTTTTATTTTCCTTTCAATTTTTATACAGTTCTGTGCAATTTGTATACGTTAGGAATGGAAGGGGTATGTTTTATGAATTGCAGTATAAGAAAAAAATGTTCTAAAAGGAATAAGAACACATTAATATTTTGAGGCTGTTCCTGACAAATGCAAGTCTTTGGCTGCCAGACAGAATATTATTTGCAAAAAGTCATGCATTATTAAATGATAGTAATGTTTGCTTGTTTGAATGGCTGCAAGGTCAATATTAGCAAGTAATATAAATGGCCTTACTGGGATAGATAAATGTGAAGGGTAATGACCTCCATTAAGAAGTGCAGGTTGCTAATAGCAATGTTACTGGAGACACACATGAACAGGGATGAACAGATTAAACTGATGAGGCAACATTTTCAGAGTAGATACTCAGCAGAATATCAAAGACAAAAGAAGAGGGGGGTATGTGAACTGGCAGGGAGAGACATGGGTTGTAGCCAGTGAACTTCATTTTGTACTCACAAATGCTTACTGCTACCCCCACATCTACCTGGCATTTAACAAGTGGTCATGTTACTTCAGCTGTTGCCCCACCTCACCCCAAACTTAATGCGTGTAACATTTTTAGGTGCAAGTGAAAAACTATTAGAAACATTGTTTTTAGATTTACAATTCTCTCTGTAAGCAAGCTATATGCATGCTGTTAGAGGCATTAATCTATATGGTTATCGACATCATATGGCTTGATAAAGCTCCAATGTTTCTAACAGGTTCAGAACAAAATGTACTCTTTAGTGTATAAAGAGTATGCCTGGCTATATTCCTGGGGAGAGCAGCTCCAACAGTGATAGAAAGGGAAAATATATTAATGGTAGAATTGAGGCAGTGAATGTTATTGGCAAGGAAAGATACTTACTTTTGGACATGTTTATATTCCCTCTAATATAAAAATGTTTGAGGTGAAATGGACTTTAGGAAAAAAGTTTCGGCATGGTATTTTAATTAAGGATAGTGACTGGAATTTGTTTTCTAACAGTCCGTGTGCATAAGGGAGGTAGGAGGTTACAATTAGAAAGCATTTTTTAAATAAATATCTGAAAGTATTTGGCATGGAGGATATTTTAGTAGCAGGAGCTCAAAAATATATTACTCCTGAAAATACAAGTAGGAGAGATTGGACAGACTCTATGTATCACAGGAGCATATTCATTTGATTAAAAGTACTGCAATTAATCCAATAACTGTATCAGACCATGTTTATGTGAGGATTCGTATACAGATACATGGTATTAAAGTAAAGGAGACACTGGCATTTTCCTACCTATTTAGTGAAAATAGAAGAATGTAAGGACTGGGTAACACTTACGATTCAAGACGAACTAGGGATAAGGAACTACCTTTGAAAGGGTAGCTAGTGTTTGTGACAAAATGAAACGATTTCCAAAATACAGTAGAAATGAGGGAGAAGGGAATAGGAAATGTTTAGAAGAGTTAGCAAAAATGAATTTACTGGAGAATAAAAGGAGAAATATTTCACAACAAAATAAGAAAAAGCCATATAAGGCTAGAGAAAAAATAACCAAGCATTTTAGATAAAATATTAGTTTAGAAACATTGTTGTAAAGTAGCTCTTTGTGATCCTGTGACAAGGATAACTAGAGATCAAGGACATATAAAAAAAATTCAGACTTGCTATGATTTTTTTATTCAAGTTTGGGGAATGGGGAAGTCAGGATGAGCTCTACATGCAAATATTTATGGAATATTTAGATTTAACAATGTTAGAAAAAAATTAGAACCATCATGTGTAGTCAATCCGCAGGAAAATCTTCAGGAAAATGTGGCATTCATATATGACTATGGAAGTTTGATTGGGAAGAAATTGCTAAAAACCTGGAAGACATTATTTAATAATATACTGAAAGTGGGTTAAGTGCTAGCCAGCATCCCCGAGGAAATCAATGGTAGAAGTACTGGCCAATGAGGGGAAAACACCTTAGACCCAGTGTCATATAGACCAATTTCTATGTTAAATCCTAATTATAAAATGTTTATGTCTATATTAGCTAATGGAATAGTAACAATGCTACCAAAAGTGAGAGACATGGATTGATGTGGTTTTGTGCCAATGAAGACAGACATTTCATACTATTAACAGAACAATAATTTTTCAGAGGGAATCAGAACATAAAAAAACACCACTGCTGTTGGTGAACTTGGATGCAGATAAAGCATATGACAGGGTTTGCTGGGATTTTAGACACAGAACAATGGCATTATTTGAAGATCCTACTAAAACAATTAATGATAGTAAGGAGAATACATGAAGAATCTGAGGCAAGACTAAAGGTTGCAGGAGTACTATTAATCAACTTTAAGTAGAGGAGCCAAGCAGGGATGTTCTCTTTCCCCACATATCTGTCTTATATCTGGGTGTTTTGCAAGAAAAACTGACAGCCTAACAAATTCAGGGATATGGCTGGTGTGGTAATCAAAACAAAATAGCTTGTTTACAGATGATATTATATTGCATTTGGTAGACCCAAAACAGCATATCCTGGTATTGTGGAATATTTTGAAACCTTTCAGACATGAGTTAATTCAACAGTACCCATATTTATGAGGACATGACAAAATGAAATACTTGGGGATGCAGGTTAAAGAAAAGGCTCAACCATGGTAGCTAATGACACCTGGGAAGAGACTAAGCAGAAGATAATTAGAAAAGTAAGAGACTAGAAGGTTATGATCTTGGATTTGTATGGCGAGATAAATGACTGGAAATGTTTATAGTTGCCTTGGTAATGTGTGTAGTCCAGGCATTTTTTCATCAGTCATATGAGAAATCATTTATGGCAATTAATAAGGTACTGAAATAGTTTACTTGGGAGTGGAAAAGGCAAGAATTGAATGAGATAAAATGGTTCTCCCTATGGAACAGTGGATTATGGCAACCAGATTTAAAGGCATATTTTAAGAACACACACACACAAATGAGGTTTGTATACCTACAGCAAGCAAGGGATTTAAATTAACGTATAAAGTATGATGCTGGTACAATGTGAAAGTACTCAGGATATACAGTGATTTGTAAGAAAATAATGATCAATTAATAGTGATTAATAATTAGGGAAGCATTACAGAATATTATATCTACAAAGTGGCAGAAAACAGTGCAGGACAGGAAAAAATGAGATTCTTCTAACAGATGTAAACAATAGTAAAGAAGCAAAAATTAAGCTACAGATGGTTGGAAGGAACTAGAGGAAATTGAAAATTAGCTAAGGAGCCAAGATAGTGGGAAAAGATACATTAGAAGGAAAAAGTAAGAGTGGGAGGAAGCTAAGCAATACTTCACTTGCAGGTTAGGGATTCTCTCTTGCATCACGTACTGATAAAAGTGTACAGTCATAGCACAGTATAGAACAACAAATAAAAGGTCAGCCCTGGTGGAGCTTCCACTGGAGCAAAGAACGGGAACTGTCATCCAAAAAAGGAGGAAGTAATCAGGACATACTAAATTTTGCAGGCTAACTAAGAATCAATCATACGACCTTAGAAAGGATTGAGAAAACAGAAAAGACAAATTACCAAGGAACAAAAGGAAACAATTTGTAGGACACCTGTGTATACAACAAAGTCCAGATGGTTCAAGATATTTGCATGGAAATTTTTTCACCAGTAATTTCATACACTGCATAGTTAACAAAACATCTTCAACCAAGTGGAGAGAAGGTGTTGTAGATGAGAAGAGGAAGTGACAGGAAAATGGGTACACACTTTGGAAATTTTAAAACTGCAACTGATTTTAACTCCTTAGAAAATTTTTTGACATAGTGTGAGGAACAAACTGTAGTAACTAAGGAAATGATGTTTCTGAATTGGCATTTAGGAGAAGTACCACTAAGACAGGAGGCCTTACTAAGTTTAATCTGTATGCACCCAAAAACTAATTTCAAGAAAATGGAAATCAAAGACTAAGACAACTTTAGGGGATGTACTCAGCATGAAATTAAAGAAATGGCGGTGGGTTTTAAAAAAGGGAAGAAGTACCAGCACCATTGACATAGAGGGATAAAGCCCTTATTATGGCCCATGTAGCTAGTGTTCGACTAACGGCTTGGGCACATGAGGTGCTGGCAAGCAGGATGGATGCGCGTGTGTGTTGGAGGGGCACACAACATGATAGGTGGAGTTTCCTGGTGGATGCTGAGATGCCAAAATCAGTAAAGAGTGCGCAGGGTGACTTGCTGATGTCAGCTCCATGCAGAATTGTGCAGCAGATTAGCACAGACTGCCCACTACATTATCTCCCCTGAGGTTGTATGTACACACACTGGGGGGGATCAGTTAGGACTAAAAGTGAAAAACAAAATGGCAATAATATGATGCATGATCCTAAGATGCTTCAAGTTCCATGTAGGTTCCAACCCTAATAGGGATTTTCAATGAGGCGTAGGTATTCCCAGCATGGTTGGAGGCATCAGAATGCACTGCTGGTTTTCTGGGAGGGGAGAAAAAAAAAGCCAAAAAAAAAACAAGAAGAGAACTGCATAAAAATAAATGGCATATTTAAGAACAAAACATACAATATAGTGATCAAAATGAGGTATAATGGGCATTTGTTTGTCTGACATACATATATATTTATATTCATTTTGCTACGTGCAGACTTTATGGTATGATATGCATACTCTGCTTTTAAAAGTGACTTGTTACATTCCATAGTGTATACTTAGAATTCACCTTAACCAGACATGAGTGACAGGGCAGCAAGTGAAGCTGGTAATCTGAAAGTAAATTCCACCCCCCACAACCACCTCCCCTCCACTGCAGGAGCCCTAAAGTGGAAGATATTAAGAAGTGGCCTACATGGTGGATCTAAGTCTTTGCTCCCACCCCCACGACACACACAAAACAGTTTTCAAAGTGTACGAGAGTGAATGTGGTCTTGGACTAATATCTAAAATGGTATCAGATCTTATTCAACAAAATATTACTGAATTAATGGTATTTACTACCAATGATTTCTGTTCATGTTTGCCACAGTATAAAAAAGTTATTAATAAGCATCCAGCCTTTAGGAATCAAGTTCAAGCTATAATGTGCACAGTTCATATACCTGCAGTAACTGTAAAAGTTTCTGTGAGACGTACGTTGCAATTCACAAAAATCTTATGTCTGTAAAAAAAAAAAAAAAAAAAAGACTTGCCAATGGCTACTCCAAATTCAGGTGAGCCGTATATGTTAAATTCCACAGATTGCTGAAGCCAAGTTTCAAAAGGTATGCCAAAGTACCACTGCTGAGATGCAGTGCTCTGAAATGGTTCCACTGGCAAGCATGTGCTTCAATATTGGTTCTTAATCATTTTTAAATTCAAACCTACATACTTAAGATGCAATTGAGGTATCTGCCCCTTGGGGTCATTTATAGTCAAGTATTAACTAGTTAATCCTGCACTTCAAATACTTCTGTATTTATAACTATACATCATGGTTTACTTTAAACCTTTCAACACATATGTACATTTATGGAATGGCAGATAGTAATATGCACATGTTGAATTAAAAAAACTCACACACAAAATCTGAATAGATATTCTCAGAATTTATATAAAGATCTCTCTGTTGTGACACTGCAGTGTACTGCTGACAGATTACCTGGGAAGCAATGCACTGTTATATTACGCAAGAATGCTCCACAACATGACATGAAAACTCTTTCATGCATTCAAGATTAGTAATACAAAAATTCACAAGACATACCAAGTTTCTTGTGCTCATATACACCTTCAAAAAGATTTTTTTCTAGAGTGTTAGATACCTCCACCAACCATTTATGGCTAGTCAGCTGGTCATGAGCTGTATACAAGTGGAGCATGCATAAAGCTACATATCAGGCTATAAGCATAAGCCTTGCATTTCATATAAGGGATGCAACTGCAAACACACTTCCAATCAGTGCAATATAAAAAATTGTTTAGGTATGGATTCATTACATCAATGTATATAATGCAATTAACTCCCTAATGTATATCAATACTGAAAGTACTCTGAATGTTAAACCAAGCACTTTTATAATACGATCAAGAAGAATTTAAATATGTGCATACATTTTACTAGACCAGCAAAGAGATTCCAGAATGGTTTACCAACAGTGTGTGTATGTTTTTCTTTTGGTTTGGGTTTTGAGAAAAGCACAAAAACAACCGTAATGTAAAAATACATTTAGATGTCTACATCAAGAATGGTATATATATATATATATATATATATATATATATATATATATATATACACACACACACACACACACACACACACACACACACGGATGCACACAGTATGAGGCTATATGACTAGTAACAGTTAAAAACATTCAAGGACCCAAAAGGATAAGAGGCATTATATGACATTCCAAAAGAATGCAAGCAAAACTAAAAAATAGAGAGTCTGAGAAGGTCAAACTGCTACAGTTAGTAGAAAAAAATATACCACACATAGCCAACAAGACAAAGGCTTTTCATATCCGCATATCTTTCTTATCCACATAAGCCCAGAACAAGGCAACTCAAATTCCTAAATAACATTCCACAAAGTTTACAAAAGTACAGTAAGGCATCTGTTAATACTACTCAAGCAGCATCAGGGTCAAACCTATTTCTGAATGGATTACTGCAAATCCCATATATTCCACAAGCGTCCTGCTTATGAGTTTCAAAGACTGTTTTATATTCTCTTATATTGTGTTATAGCTGCCATTTAGTAGCAACATTCATTTATTCCACCTGCAAGTGAAAGGAACACAACTACATTTTTGTCTTCAGCACTGCTTCCAGCTCTAACTTGATGAGACAAGACAATAATTTAGGAGCTATGTTAAAAAAAAATCCATAATCACTATCTTCCTTAAGTTCACAGCTGCCAAATAGCTAAGGCTGGAAAATTCAGCAGATACTGTTCAATGATTCTCAATAACAGAAAGCTTTTTTCAGAACATCAAATGAAAATTAGCACCATTTTCAGAATGTTTAATTTGAAAAGTCTGTGGATAATTTTAAATAAAACTGTGGTAATAAAACAGGATTGTATAACAAAAACTGACATTTTAAGAATATTATTTTATACCTAGCATATACTTCACATTAGATGGTGTGAAGTGACTTGCAGCTTTAAGAGGAATATCTTATACACAATACAAGCGTCTGCTTATATCTACAGACAGTACTCACAGCCCTGCACTCTTTCTCTGTACTCCTTCTTAGTTAGACTTCACCTCATTTATTTTATCCATCACACATAGTAGATGAGGAAATTCAGTTGTTCACTATCTTTTGGACATGGTATCTCCTTGTTTCCCTACTTGAAAATTACAGTCTATCAATATCTGGTAGAAGCTCCCACTTATTCACTGACTGATCTGTGAAGACTTCTCTTCTCATCCCCACCCTAAAACAGTGACTGTTAGAGTTACATGAATAAACATGTAGAGTTATCAAGACATGTGAAATTTATTTTCTAACAAAACATCCAATCTGCACAAGCAACACCTTCAAGGTTAGGTTAAGATTGGGATTAGGACAACTGAGATGACTGGGTGCAATGGTGCCTTGCTGTTATATAGAGCCCCATGCATAAGTCTCAACTGTCCAGAATTTTCCAGAAAACAGTAATATTCTACTTAAAATAACAAGGGGGTCACAAAAATCTGACTGGTCTCTATAAATCAAAATTTGTCTCCCCCACTATCCTTGTGTCATCATCCCACGTCTGCATATCATCAACACCACAGCAACAATCGTGAAAGGCGAGTGAGGGCAAACAGCAAGAGGCAAATCAACTAGTAGTGGAGACAGACTGAGGAAAATAAGGATGTGGAACTTAGCTTATTGAGGAAGGATTTGAAGCAGCAGCGACTAATTTGTTACTTGGAGTAAGATAAGCAAAGTTAACAATTTTTGAGCTGAAGACCAGACCAAGAGTAACGCTAGCACTGCAGTCTTACAATAAGTTAAATTAAGTTCAGCAAGCAGTTTATATAGTTGCACTACACAAAGGCATTGCTTTTCCGTATCAGCATGGCAAATGAGGATTGTTTCACAGCCATCATTTTCTCAACTGTAACTGATTTTACATGCTATTTCTGATTTTGCCTCATTTTTCATCTTTTCTTCGTACAAGCTGTAGTTTACAGGCCAACTGTTGAGAAGTTTAGTTATTAAATGACAGATATTTGAGTTTTATACATCATCTTTTAAAAAATGCATGACATTTGAATTTCATACATCATTCTTTAGAAAATGCATTGTGTCTTTCGGCTTTTCCCAGTTAGGGGTCGCCAAAAGCAGAACTCCGGTTCGTTAATGATTGGCAGTTGATTTTTACGTACCGACTTGCCAGCTTGACGCACAACCTTCAACGAAGGTACGCCCATTCCCGCATGTCTCCACACAGAAGACGCTCTAGCTGAGAATCGAACCGGACAGCATCTTACTGTGAGGCGACAACGCTACCGCAGCAGCACCACCACCACCGCGGGTATTCTTTAGAAAATTTATACTAATACAAAATCTGTTAGTCTAGCAACTTTGCAAATTTAACGCAGCAATATTTAAGAACTGTCCCTGATTTGGGACATTTGTACTGCATTATTTTTTGGCTTTGTCAATGATTTTCATGTAGAATTTCAGAAATATTGCCGTGTGTGTGTGTGCGCATGTGATGAGAACCAACACAGCAATCTCAAGAGGCCCTTACCACCATTTAGTTAAAACAGCAGCCAAGTACTTTGAGCGGCACACACACACAGGTTATTTCATTTCTGATGAAGTTCATGCTGATGGAGGCTTAATTTGGTAACCTGCAGTTTGTTAATATGTTTTGAAATAGTTGTGCTTTATTTGATTTCATATTGGTTTGATTCATTGCGAGTGGCTTGTTTACCTTATAAAATAATCTGCAGTATTTAATGCCTGCAGAAAGTTTTCTACATCCCAAAAGATGACTAAACACATTTCACCATGAAAGACAGATAATGCAGTCCAACTGTGAGCATGTTATGTAGAAAACGTTTATAATCCAAACTTGCAGCACAAACCACATCGCCAATGTAGTCCTGTTCTAGTCGATACCATAAAGGGTCCAACAGGATAAGTATAGGGAATTCTAAAACAGGAGTGCCTCATTATGCCAACTCTAAACAGAAAAAAAGACAGGATGAAAGGACAGATGTAGCAAATAGGGGGTCGAGCACAAGAAATGGTGATGTGCTGGTATGGTTTTTGTAATTTATTTTTGTCAAAATATGATCTAAAAATATAGATACCATTTTGCTCTTCATATTATAATTATATATAATCTTTTTAATAGTACACACTGTTGATACCCTGTCTGTTTGAAGATGGGGGTGGGGCTTGGAGATCCACCAGAATGTCCTAAATTGGGTCCAGGTCAAGGTTCACCCTCAGAAAATGCTACTTCAAGAATGCACAATCACTACTATAAATCAAATGACACTGTTAAAGCATGCCATAAAGCAAGTGCTGCTTAAAAGTCCCGGAGAAAAAGAAATAATTAGAGGTTTAGCAATTTCTCCCTTTCTCTTACAGAAAGTTAATCGATTATTAGTTTGCACACTCATTTAGCATTCAATATGCCATGTTTCTTTAAAATCTCAAGGTTGGGGGCTGCCTTTTTTGTAAAACAACTGCTGTTTGGCAGTTTACCACAGGACATAGCAATTTTTTAGATTGTGGCAGACTTTCTAAACACTGTAATTATCTTTAAACAGGCTATCTGAAGGGTGTTCAATCTCGAGTACCCAGCTATGAGCTCACAGTACAGCATGATTAGAAAAAATACAGTGCCAAGGCTGACATTGCAAGATTTTCTCCTGCAGGGGTACAACGTATTATCTTTGTAATTCTTTTTGTGTGTCAGTAAAAGGATTCGAGTTTTCCTTTCACCCCACTGAGATAATAAGGTGTTGCCCTCAAAGGCGAACATCTTAGGTGTTTCCATGTAAAACATCAACCAGTAGTTTTAGGGATTCATAATTCCCCAGGGTTTGATTTTTTAAAACTACTTTTGCAAAAATGTATGTTGTGAACAATCTTTGTTTATTTAATGAACAGTCTGTACACTGGCATGTTCTATATTGGATGCCAAGCAGTATCTGTCAAAAATGACAGCTTGCCTACTTTACAAGGCAACCCACAGGATGTGCCCTATTTTGATTCAAATTCATCTCTGTTGTGGTAAAGGGTGGGTGGGGGACATTCTACTGTACTGCCCTTGAAGGTAACATGCTGACAGGAAGAAAACTTTTTATGTAACTTTAGTATTCCAACACAGCTCCATCAATGGCAGCCAGTTCCAGTCCTGCATACTAGAAGTGATATTCTGCTTCAAGACTGACCCGAAGAACAGTTTTCAGATACGGAATAACCTAAGTAGGAAAGCTCTGTGAGCCACCCCTTACAAAGTCATCTACATGGCAGGCAAACACTACAGTGATATTACATTTCCCCTTAGCCAGTAAAGCAAAGCAGAGTCTTTAGGTACTATTCCTTTTGAAGTTTACTTGAGAGTAAACACCTATCTGGTTGAAATGCATTTTTGGCCAATATTGTTCTACCTTGTTAACAATTTAATAAACAAAAAAAACAAACAATAGTAGTTGTGACGCCCCTGCCCTGGCCAAGTTATCAGGGAGCCTCAATCCTCACCACTGGCAACAGCTAGGGGGACATGCACAATGGCAGGATGACAAGTACACACGCAGTAAAGTACAATTTCACTTAAGAGCACACAGAGATCACAGTCAGTCTGGGGCTGGTTTCTCCCTCTTTCGCCAGATCCCCAACAAGACTCCCCAATGGCACAGCTAGTGGGTTAAGATCTCAGCTGAGGTGCCAAGCCAGGACCTCCAGCACCCTCTCTGTCCAACTGGTGCTTCGTGTCCCTGCCCAAGTAGCTGATACACACACACACACACACACACACACACACACACACACACACACACACACACAAACACTTTGAGATTTGGTTTAAAATCAAACACACTCACTCACACACACACACACCTGGGGAAGGCTGGCACAGGTTTACTAGCTATGCCCCCTTCTGCCCAGACTATAAGGTAGTTTCCCACTGCCACCAACCCCTACTTATCAGCTACTATAAGGTCCTTACAAATGGTGTCTTATCCTACCGGGTAATGTTAATATTATCCAAATGGTAATTTGACCAAGACTTGCAAGGCTATTTAGGAGTGGCCTGTACAGTTTCACCAAACAGATATGCTCTAAGACCTTAAATATGTCTTACAAATATCAGCCACACAGATAGGTTTAAATATATTTAATAATAAATAATAAAAGAACAATACAATACTCACTACACAAACACAGTTAATTCAGAGTTCAAAATCACAGGAAATATTTTAAAACAGCATTGCAGGACAGTCTCAAATAAATACCGAAAACAAATAAACTAATTTTTACTGCATTCCTATCTATATAGCTCCAGTACATTTAGTAGCACAAGCAACTGCATCATGCCGGTATTCACAAATGACATACAACTATTTACAAAATCCCAGAGAGCTGGGCTGGCAGTGTCTCCTTTTGTTACATTTCTATATAACTCATATTAATATTCTCAAATGTCATATAATTATTTACAAAACTCCAGCTAGCTGGGCTGGCTGTACTCCCCCCTGTGTCATAGTAGCATAAATAAATAACCAAGCTATTGTATTTCTGCTTAGGTTTATAGTGGACAGTCTTTGTATTAGCACATAATGGCATGCAGTAACAAAGACCTCTGATATATCTAGTAATAAGGACACTATACTTAGCTGGAGATTGTTTCTTTGATGTTATACTGTGTTTAGAAAGGCAACTAAAGTGGTTTCAGTACTGTATCCAGGATGAAAACAATGCTGATTTGGGACTTCCAAGACAGCAATTGTTAGTTGAAAGGGAGCATTGTGTGCATGCTCCAAACATGGCTATGAGAAAGCAACTTAGACCTTTAATAGTAATTCAATTTAATAGTAATTTCAGTACTGTATCCAGGATGAAAACAATGCTGATTTGGGACTTCCAAGACAGCAATTGTTAGTTGAAAGGGAGCATTGTGTGCATGCTCCAAACATGGCTATGAGAAAGCAACTTAGACCTTTAATAGTAAAGATACAATCCCACCAGCAGGAGGAGTTGATTCTGACAAAACTGTGGCAGGAGGACAACTTACTAAAAGTGAGAGACAGCAGAGTGTTTGTGGAGAATGATTACTCATTGCACACCAAGCAGAAGAGGAATAAATTCATTCCACTATTCAGGGAATGTCAAGACACAGGTGTGAGATTCAAACTACTGTACCCAGCTGTCTTCGAGGTATTCTTCCCAGGAGCAACAAAATCAAGTACATGCTAAGGAGGAAATACAAAAGTTTGCTCAACAAAAAGTGAACTGTGAAACCGAAGAAGATTCTGCTTCTTGTTCTTCTGGTAATAAAGACCCCAAAGAGACTGTATGTGTGAAACCTTTCCCACTGTTTCAATGGAAAATGTTGGAGAGAGAAGGAAGGGAGCACATGAGTTGTCTAGAAGAATTCACAGCATGTTGGAAATGAAGTGGAGACAGGATTTGTGAGATGCAGAACAGTAATAAGACCAGTAACTTATTGTGGGATTACTATGCAATAATTATATTTGTGAAATACAACAGAACAAGAAAATCTGGAATTTTTGGACTTTTTCAGAATTTGTTGGACTTGTCGGGGACTATAAAGTATATGACCTACTATACATCATTAATGTTCAGAAAAATGTGTTGAGGAGGGGGAGAAAGTTAACTGTAAGTAAAGGAAACTTTTTTTCTTAATAGTACTATTTTTGTGGTGTACGGTTTTCTTTGCATGCTATAATGTAAAGTTTTCTCAGCTATTTTTAAGTGCAATGGGGGTTGTAGATAGTTGCTGCTGTTTTTCTCCCCTTCCTTTCTCCCTTCTCTTTTTCTTCTTGTTTATTTTATTTTAAGAAATGCAGGCATTGCAATGTAACGAAAACAAAGCCTGGTGGTAAGACCATGACAAAAGAAAAATTAATGTGCTTTTTTCTCAATCTTGCATGGGGGAATGACTGGAATAAAGACCTTAGATTGATTTAGGAACATACGTTCACAGAAAGCAAATGAATGAAAAAGACTACGGATTATTATGAGGCTATTTTCTAGCAAATGAATGCATGCTTAGTAGCAATTCTTTATCTGGCCCTCATGTCTCCATGGAGATGATCTGATAATGAGAAATTGGATGCCTGGTTCTCATGTCTCTACGGAGACAATCTGAGAAAAATAAATTGGTTATAGTCGGGTGGAGAGTGACTGGCTTGAGAAAAAAGAAATGAAAAACGGGCTAAGAGATCATGCTCTCTGAAATAATTTGGGGGTTTTCCTAGCAGGGACAGCTATAAAGATAAGACAAAATCAGTTAGCACTTAAGTAAAGCACAGGCTGTACCATGCATCTTAGCACGGATAACTTTTCTTTTAGGTTAACGCAAGTCTATGAGTGTGGCTGTCAGTTTGGAACATTTGTTCCTATCAGGAGGGACAACTTTAATATTTGAAGATGTACATAGATTTGTGTGTTAGTATTAAATTAAGAGGTTTTAGGTGGGTATTTTTTTTGAGGGCTTTCGATAAAACAAAAAGCTTTGTAAGATGCGACATAGGCTCAAAATGGATAAGACAAGAAACAACTACATAAAAGTTCAACCTGCCAAATAGTGTATGCATGTAATACAAAAGCTGGAATTAGACAATTAACAAAAAAGGTGTTATACACAAAAGGTGGGAAAAATAATTTTAATACAACAATGCTTTCTGAAATGTCTTTAATGACCATGATTGCACATATAAATACAAAAAAGGAAGAATAATGAACGATATTAAAAAATGTAAAGTGCAGATAGTTACGTTACAGAAGCCAGACTTGGAAAGAACTGAACATGTGAATTTGATGAACGTTTTCAGGATGGTTGTTCAGCGGAATATCTGAGACAAAGGAAAAAATTAATTGGAAGAAAAGCTCCAATAGTGACAGAAGAGGATAAAAAAGATAATAATGCTAGCTTTGTAGTGCTAAGGGGCGACTGACAAGGGAGGAAGATTACAATGGCATGCATTTATATTCCACCTAAAAGTACTATAACAGAGCTTAAGAAAGTTCTGGGAGAAATAATCAGTTTTCAGCAAGGACTATTACTTATAGGTGGGGAGTGGAATTTGTTTTGCAGCAGTGAAGATTTGCCTGGGGGACCCAGAAGAGAAAGTATAACAAAGGAGGGTAGATTTTTGAAGAAATTTATAAAAAAAAAATATTTGGCATAGAAAATGCAAATTCACTAACAGGAGTTCAATGTGAATTTATATATTATTCTCCAAGATATAAAAAATGGGCTAGGCTAGACAGAATTTACATTATGAAGGAACATGTGCATTTAACTGAAGGTCTTGATATGCACCCAATAACCATTTCAGATCATGTGCCAATACTAACTAAAAATAAGAACACAGGGTAATGAAATAAAAATTGGATACTAGTGCTTTCCTACCTATCTGTTAAAAACAGAGGAATTTAAGGAATGGGCAGTGGAGATGATTTCTGTCCTCTTGAACAGCTATTGAATAACTTCTGAAATATAGCTAAGAATGCGATAAAAATTAAGGTTGAGTTTAAAAATAATGTGGAAATAAAAGTAAGAGAGCTATGGTTAAGAAGTAAGAATTATTTAAAGGAACTGACAAGTGTTAAAGTATTGCAGAATAGGGGGAATCTCACAGAACAAGAATAGGATTCAATTGCAGAATATTAACCAGAAAATAAGGGATTCCCTTGATAATAGCCGGTGATTCTCTCTTTGCAAACTCTGTAAGTAGATCCTGGAACTCTCTTCCAGCTGATATTACCTTACTTTCCACCTTAGGTCAATTTAAAACTAGACTCAAACAACATTTGTCACTTAACTGGCTATGTCAATGTATCAAGCCTGGCTAACTCGAATGTGTAAAAATCTGTTAACCAGTTTACTGTGTAATTTAATTTAATCCTGACTTGTGCTCAGGACTAACTGTAACCTGTGGAACTTGTTTAACTTGCTTACTTATGTAATCTCTGTAAATAGTCTGTTTGTAATATGTAATGCTGGTATTATGTAATGCTGTATCTGCTTACCCTTGGAGCTTTTCTCCCCGGGCCTCCGCTGAAAATGGACATGCATCCAGTCAGACTATCCCAGTCAACAAATGTAAAATAAATAAATAATATACACGAGTTTAGAAAGATTGCTGCTAAGTGTTGATAATAACACTAGAGCATAAAAACGTTTAGCACAACTCAGCCAACAGAAAGTAGGAAGGGCTGTTGGCAAACTTAAGGAGCCTATAACAATGAAGATAACAAGAGATCCTGTAACATTTCAGAAATTCTATGCGGGAAGAGACTAAACAAAATATAATACAAAAACTGAGAAAATGAAGCTTTATTATATGGATATGGATAGTAAGCCACAAGCAGTTAAAATGTTTTTAGTTCCAGTAGTCTTATACAGAGGTCAGGATATCAACCAGAGGAGAAGTTGTGGATAGCAATTAATAAAGAGCTGAAGAAATTTATCTAATAGGGAAAGACGGCAAGAGTCAAGTGGGATAAGATGATTCTTCCAGCAGAACAGGGCAGATTGGGATTACCTGATTTGAAGGGGTTTTTCAGAGATACAGACTCAAGTCTCCTATACATAGCACAAGCAGAAAACTAATTCAAAATGGAAAGGGATGATGATGAAACAGGGGGATGTTCAAGAAACAATGAGAGACTGGGATTGTAGATGCAGGCCTTTAAGAAGAATAACAATAATAATACAGAATATTATATACATAAAGTAGCAGAAAGTATCTTAAGAACTAAGCCAACACAGGAATGGAGAAAGCATAATATGCCAATAGACTTGACTGCAATTAGGGATGTAAACAATAGGCAAGAGGGGGCTGGAATTGTTGGGAGAAAAACTGGCAAAGGAACCAAAGTATTGGGAGCAAATAGCTAGAGACCGAAAGATGATAGAATGGGAAAAAGCCAGTAATCTATTTGGACTGCAGGTTAGACACTTCCCTCCTTATTAAGGACTGATATCACAGTATAGGCAAAGAGAAAGAAATGGGGGGGGGGGTCCTAAATAAAAGGCCAGCACTGGTAGAGTTTTTAGTAGAATCTAGAACAGATGCTGCCATTAAAAAAAAGAAAAATTAGCAGAGCATATAAAATATTGCATGATAACTATAAGAATCAATCAGAGGAGATTAGAAAGGATTGGGAAGAGAGATTGGATAAGCAATTCACAAAGAAACAATGGGAGTATATTATGTATGGCTCCTAAATATGCAACAAAATCTAGTAGATTTAGGATTTTTGAATGGAAATATTTACACAGATATTTTTATACCCCAAGTAGACTCCAGAAAAATTTTCCTCAGGCAGACAGCAAATGTTGGAGGTGTAATGGGGAAGAAAGAGGTAATTGGGAACATACTTTCTGGGAGTGTGGTGAGTTGGCAGACTTTAAGGATTCCCTGCAAGATGTACTGTTGGAGGCTGGGTGGGCAGATTGGTGTGATGAGGAAGATGATTTTTCCTCAGCTATGATACGGAATTAAAATTTCCTAGACATGGTAAGGCCTTGCTGTGTCTTATTATGGTGGCTGCCAAAAAGAACAATTACTTCTTCTTCTTTCGGCTTTTTCCCCGGTTAGGGGTTGCCACAGCGGATCACCTGTCCGCTCATGATTGGCAGTGGAGTTTTACAGTGCCGAGATGCCAGCTCGGCACCCAACCTTTCAAAGAAGGCACACACACGCACACACTCACACCTAAGGCCAATTTGGAGTGTCCAATCCACCTACATCATGTCTTTGGGATGCGAGAGGAAACCGGAGCACCCGGAGAAAACCCACGTGACCACAGGGAGGACATGCAGACTCCGCACAGAAGACACCCCAGCCGAGAATCGAACCGGAAAACCTCTTGCTGTGAGGTGGCAACGCTAACCGTTGCACCACCGTGGCTGCCCCAAAAAGAACAATTACTAGAAAATGGAAATCAAAATCTAAACCAACTGTACTAGAAGTAGTGAATATAGTAACAGAGATAAAACAGCTGGAACTGAGATCTTTAGAAAAGGGTAAAAGCAAGCTGCAAAGGAAAAAATGTGAACTGTGGAAACAATGAATGAGGTTTAAGAGAAGGCAGGACTTAAATCCGCAAAGCAATGTTTGACTGAAAATGATGATTGGGTAGATTATAGGTGATGTATAATGTTTGCAACCGGAGTGTGTCAGTATGGTTTGTGATGTAAAATGGTTGCAACTAGGATTGTGTCGGTGTGGTTGTTTTCATTTATATAAATGTATGACTGCCTATGTTGTAAGTGATGGTTTAATAAAGATGTTTCTTGTTTTAAAAAAAAGGGGCAGGAACTGAATAATTTATGTAATGTTGCTCAAGTTACATGACACACAGCAATATATGTGAAGTATAATGTTAGTAAACGTGAACTTGTTAATACAAATTGATTACTTTTATATAAATGTAAATGTGCCTATCTCACAATAATTCAATAAAGGTGGAAAAAAACATGTTGAGTTGGAGTAAGAATGGTATTTTCAGGAGATGCATAGTATTTGTCTGTGTATATATTTCTCAAGGACTTTCAATAGTGGTGACAGTATGGTGCCAGGCCTGTAGTTTGACAGGTCTAGAATGGTAAATATGATGTGAAAGAGAGATCTGTATGATGTCGCAGGGAAAACACAATGGACTTTGAGAGAACACTAAGGAAACCATCCTCACAGCCAACTGTGTGTGTGTGTGTGTGTGTGTGTGTGTGTGTGTGTGTGTGTGTGTGTGAGCATGCATACACAAGAAAGGCAGACTCGTGCTATAGCTCAGATCCAGAGTAATCACCCATTCCTCTGCAGCAGTTTTCATTTTAAGGATTTTGCCTCCTCATCCTCTAAAGGACTTTAAATACCAATAATGTATCTAAACACCTCAGAAGCTGAAGTAACTTCTACCAGAATCATACATGACCTCTAGCCAGCTACCAAGGACATTTCAAACAGAACCTCCCAAACTGAAACTGTCCTCTGCACTCAATACGCTGAAAAATTCTCATCAAACTATGGCATCTAAGCATGAATAAACTGAATGTCTGTATTTTAGTCTATCACTTGAAAACTAAAGGTGTTCAATATCTAGTAAGCCAGGTCTCTACACTTGTTACATCCCTGAGATGCAGAGAACAACTGTTGTGGTACAGTTGCATAAAGGTGGTCTGTCTACTGACCCTGGTAATTACATGTCTATCAGCCCCATCAGTATTATTTGCAAGACTATGAAACACATTGTAGCTGAGCTAATAATTCCTGTCTAATGCAAGAAGTCTGTAAAGGAGGCTGGGTGTTGGCATAACGGTTATGGTGTTTACCTCACAGAAACAAGGTACTGGGTTTGATTCTTAGGAATAGCTAGGCTTAAAAAGCCTCCCCTCCCCCACCTGGGAGTTATTAGCCTAGTAATCATCTATGAACCTATGATATAGATGATCTTATATCTCTGGATACACACTAGTTTAGCTTTATAAAGATCAGATTATGCCTGCTCAGCCTGACTGCTTTCCACAGAAGGGTGGCTAAGGCCAATGATAGCAAGCATGCACATTATGCTGCATATCTGGACTTTGCCAAGGCCTTTAATACTATCTTTCATGCTGGAATTTTTGTTAAACTCCCAACTCAACAATAATCCATACATAGTTTACTGTTACAGCAACTGGCTGTCTGACAGAGCTCATACCATGAAGGTTGGGGGCACTTACTCTAGACAGTATAACATTACCAATGGTGTCCCACAAGGCTCTGCCCTAGGCCCTTTTCTCTTTGGTATATACTTCTCCAGCACACAAGCTGATAGTAAGAAGCTATGGATAACCAATTTTGCATTATACTGCAAACTAGTGTGGTTATCAAATTCTATTCTGATAGTCAGATTTGCTAGCAAGGGAAGGACCAAACAAATGGCTGCTGTGTTAATTACAGGCTTACCAAGAAATGCAGCACAGTTTCCTTTCGTAAATCTATCATCACTATTATTTATTACATAAAAAAACACTCCACAAAAGTCTGACACTCTAATCAAGGACTTGAGTACCATTTACCCTGTTTCGCTTTTTAGATCACCGCATGTCTGTGGTTAGAAAATTTTTCTACTTTGCACAAACGTATCATTCACTACACCTTATAAAGGTCCAAAGGAGGTGTAGTCTTACTTTATTCCTCTCTTAAAACTAAATATACATCTCTAAGCATCTAGATCAACTTGAGAGATGTCAGTGTTACTCACCAAAAAAAAAAAAAAAACTCTGGTCTCAGTACCCTTAGCTAGTCTGAAATGTCTGTCCCTCCAACTCTGTGACCTACATATTCAAATACTCAAGAAGGGTGATCTCTGCTGCAGACAATGCAACACTCTTTCAGCTAAATAGAACCAGTGCTAAAGTAAATACCTACTCTAGAGACCTACACCTATGTTACTTACCGCAACAATACTAGACAGCTTGACAGATACCTAATCCAATTTATTCCACTTCAGGAACAGGCTGCCCTTACATCGCAAAGGAAATATTTCCTTAGCAACCTTTAAAATTAGTTGGGATGACTGGATAGATGACCATAAATGTTCATGTGGGATACCCAAGAAAAATGAATTTAAATGTGGAGACTGTTAATCTCTCACCATTACTGAGTGATGTGCTGGAACTTCTCAGTGGTGTCCTACAACACAAGTTTAATAAACAGCCTAGGAAACCATGCAGAAGGTCCAGCTCATTTGCCAGCAAGGTCATAAAGTGAAATGTTAAAGACAGAGCAGCCTTAAACCAACACTTAACGTGCTGCATTTCCAGGTTACCTCTGTGGAGGAAAACCCTGGTCTCATTATACTAGCTTGTTAATGAAATAAAAGAAATGCTTATTTAGAAAGTTTCAGGAAAAAAAATATTTTAACAGGCAGTAACAGCAAAGGATTAAAGCTATTGGCTATTAAAGAGATGCTTCCTGTGGTCCAAGGTTTTACTCCCTCTGCCTCAGTTTGTCTGCTGTGTGAATCTGAACAGCACACAACCAGACACTGCTCTGAAACATCTGGAATACTGGGTTGGGCTCAGCAATGGTCTCCTGGACCATACTAATAATAACTACTTATGAATTCTTCACTTCCACATTAGCTGAAGGATACTTGCCTCCTAGATACTGATAACAAAGTCTTTGCAGCCAGATTTAATAAAACAGTCACACAGCATCCAAATGTCATTATCTCCTGAACTAATAAAATCGTGTAAATAGAAAACCTTCAAAAAAAAATCTAGTAATATTGAGAAAATGACCAAGGCTGTATACACAAATCTCAAAAGTTAAACAACATTTCGTAAAATTACTGAAGTACAAAACAGCAAGCACTCAAATATGGAACACTATATTCCTTTATTGTGAAAGGGAGACAAGTACCGCATCCCCTACAGGGAAGGTTGTATCCATACACCCATGTTCTTTATAAAACTACCTCAAAGGTCAAGTCATGAACACAGAAGGAATGTTTTAACTATGCAAGAAATACAGGGAAATCATCTGCTGAGAACAGTGGTGCAAGCGTGACAGGAATGTATGTGAACTTAAATGGAAACTATCAGAGAAGCTGCAAAACTAAAATAAGCTCTAATGTAGTATATTACCATAGACAAGTAGTGTGGCGAAACAGCAACAGAAATAAAAGATGAAAGGGAAGGCTTTTCATTTACAATTACAGTTTCTGTAATTCTACAGCAGCTGCTGTGAACTGTGCTACCAGACCAGTGCTGGCATGTCTTAATTTGTTAGCATCTTTGCTGTGGCTACTGTCAGCAAAAAATTGGCACTAAAGATAAAATAAGAAGTCACAATCAGGTGATCATTTCTGTACGTGGGAGGGCTTTACTATCATATTCCCCTTTTCTCCACTGCCGCAAACCTCTTAACATTTCTCTCACTCTCCTGACCCTTTTTAATCAGAGCAGTGTTGATCAAATGACTGACTGCCTTAAGAAATGTACCATGAACAACTACGTTTTAATGTTAAAGTGACCAAATTACAAATACAATTATACATGGAAAAAGAGGCCAATACAAAGGTTGTGAAAATGATAATTCGAGAAGTAATAAGACTAAATGAACAGTATATCTAATTTTAATATAAAATGTACCAGCTGTGGTTCACTGGATCACTACTATAATAACGTGAGTGTAAGGGAAGCCAAGATGGTACAAGAATGAATGAAGAAAAGACTACTGAACACGGAGGAGCCATCTCTCAACTGCTCAAAATATGACTGAGCATTCTGAGAAACTGCATTTGCTTCGCAGTTCAAATTTTTATCTCCAACAGCTCAGACTTCCACTCTTTCATTGGCTTGGCTGTAGATCCAGTGAGGGAGGGAGTTTCTAGAGCATATCATATGATGAAATGGACCAAAAGCAGTGGCTGAAAGATATTTTGTACCACTGATGTAGAGTTGAAGTTGCTAGTGGCTTACAAAGAATGCAATGAAAAAGAGAAATAAAAACAGCACTCCAAAGACTGCACTGTAAGCTGGAAGGGCTAAAACAATCTGAGGTGGATCCAAGTGTGCTTGAAAATTGTTGCCTGAATTTTTATTTTTTTTTTGACTACTTTCAAACTCTTTGCTTGACTAACTGGCTTGCTTTTGTGCTGTAGGTCAAGAGCATATATGTCAACTGGCCAGACCATATATGTCAACTGGCCAGACTTTTCTCTCATATTTTTGGTCTGTTGCTCATAAAACTTATTGTTCTCTAGCAAGTCACTGATTATTGAAATCACAAAATAATGATATATTTGAATTTCAAGATTTATATCCGTCAAAAAGGGAGTTGAACATAAAATCTATTTTGGCAACTTTCTAAGTTTACAAGCACAATATTTAAAATCTGTCCCTATTTTTGGACCTTTGTCCCTAGATTATTTTAGGCTTTGTCCAGATTTCTTATGCTAAGAGGTTGAGAGGTATGGTTAACAGATTTGTGCCCAACTCTAAATAATTGCCAGTGTCAGGCCATTTTCTTTCACTGTGTGTACTGCCGCTGCTAATGTGCTGATTTGACTAAGTATTTGTAAGCTATCTGCTACTGTGTTAAAAGAGGAATTCGCACTTCTGCTGAAATTTTCCATCTCCATGCTGCACTGCTAACAAACCCATCAAAGTGTAGTCTTTACCTATAGGTAACTAACAACTGAGAGACTCAAGACATAGACCACATGCCAGTTGTAGCAGGTTTACGTGTAATTCAATCTTTACATTCTAACAGTTTTTACTTGTGACTTTTACACAACCAACAGCTTTCAGAGCTGTAACCACTGTAGTGTGGAAGGAATCTCATTGCATGTGCCCATCTGCCTTGCATATTAAAGTTATTGAGCATGCACATATTTTTGTATGATTGAATTTATTGTGCAGCCTTTGGCTGTGCAGCACTCAGATTACTGTGTAAAGCTCTCACTAACTAATGAACCATGTCTAGAATGCATGCTCATAGAGGTACGCAGAAGAGGAGCATCTTACATTGTAAATGTGCAGAATATGATGAAGTGGCATCATTTAGTTTGTTGCATTTTAAATGTGAAAGGAATAGGCAAATACATTTACTTATCTATTTGCTTGATATTTTACTTTTATGCAAGTAGCATATATTTCACTTGTTTTTTTAAGAGGCACAGAGATTGCTAGCTGCTTAATATCCAACTGTAGCCTGCTTAGCTGTGTACATTTTACAGGTCCTGTCCAAGAGGGCAAATATATGCAATACACTCCCACTTCCAGGGGCATGAATTTACGTATAAACAATTTTTAAATACTATGATTTTGGACTCTCTGCTATGATTTTTAAGGGTCCCCTGCTATGATGTGGAAAGTTGACAAGTCCAGAAGTATGAGGAGAACTCTTCTAAGGACAGTAAAACAATCCAGAAAGAAAAGCTTCTAAACTGTTGATAGTGAACAGTGGAAGAACAGAAGCAGGCTAATAGAGAAAGGTGTAGCCATGGTAGATAAAATATTTTTGATACGACAAGATATAGGAGAATGATGAAGAATGATGGAAGACAAGGCAATACAGAAAAATAAAGTGCAAGAAAAATATGGCAGCTAGAAAAGTCCTTAAAAGACCAAAGGCAAAAACAAATGTTTTTTTCCAATTTACTTGATAACCAGGTAAATCCATCAAGCAAAAGTGCCTCTTTGTCATGAAATCCCGAGAGAGCTGTCTGCTTAAGTGACTTACAGACAAAAAGAGACTGAGAGAATCAAATCTACTGAAGCTCCTTAGCAACTAACAACCTTAATCCTCTGTGCTAAAGTGATTGTTCTTAATCAGCAACTGTGAAAAGGAAAGGACAAGGAGCCAACTACTAACAATAAAAAATAAACCACATAGCGTAGAAAAGGCAAGCGATAATGGAATGATTATTTTAAGTTGGATGGAAATACTGTAATGCAATGAACAAGTGGTATTTTACATAGGAGACGTTGTATGGTCCTTGGGTAAGGGGGTTGATCTAGCATTGCTATCTTTCTTTTCACTGCTTGTCTAAAGAAAGATGACAACCATATAAAAATATTAAGAATATTATACCTGTTAAGGTATTATGTACGGGTGTTTAAGTAGGGGAAGACTGTTTAGAACTAGTGACATGTATGCCCTGGCTAAAATTAAAGAAAAAAAATATTTTTTTAAGTGTAGACCACATTTACTCATTCACGGAATATTAGTTGAACAGAAGATTTTAACTGACATTTGTGTTAATGTTACATTATAAAAGACAGTAGTGTGTAAATAGGAAGAAAAAGTAAACGTGACATATTTATCAAATTTGGAGGGCAATTATATCACATATAAAAGATGACAGATTGATATCAAAGCAGTTATTTTGGGCTGGGCAGAAGGAGATTAATATAGCAATAACCCACGCCTGGGTGTGGGTAATGCTGGATTTACCCACGGTTGGCGTGGTTTGGTCACGAGGGCGAAGCCCGAGTGGCCAAACAAAGCCAACCATAGGTAAATCCAGCATTACCCACACCCAGAAGTGGGTTATTGCTATTATACAATGACATTATTTAAGAAAAAAAATAATTACTTTTCTTAAATAATGGCATTGTATAATGCCTCCTTGCTGCCCTTCCGCAGCTGTCTGGTATTCTGCGGCAGTTCTGATGTACTGCGCATGCGTATGCCTACGCAGTACATCAGAACTGTGGGCAAAAGCAATGGAGAAAGCAAGATCTCCGTTGCTTTTTACAAACTGTTTTGCTATGTTAAATGGGTTTAACATAGCGGGACAGCTTTAAAAAAAGCAACGGAGAATCTCCGTTGCTTTTTACAAACTGTCTCGCTATGTTAAACTCATTTAACATAGCGAAACAGTGTGAAAAAAGAGTTATAGTAATGGAAAAATCCGGGCGACTGGACCTTTTCCCATTACTATAACTCTAATTTACAACGTGCACGCTGACCAATCAGTGTGCACGTTTTTGAATATTAATGGTGGGGGGGGTCGTTGTATAAGGAAAGTGAAAACACTACAAATGCTTTGATTGTAAGGACTGAATTTTTTTTTTCTGGAAAACAGGAAATGAGGAATCAAAAAATAAGGACAGATTATTGACGCCAAGTCTATGTTGATTTAAGTCAGTTACAGAAAAATCATTTAGGTAAACAAAGGATTTTCACAAATCCTGAGTGAAATGATGAATGGTGTTTAAAGGGAAGAAAAAGTTTCAATGCTGTGATGGAATTCATTGTAAAGTCGCATACTATGTTGTATGCTACTGCACCACAACTGAGGATATGCAACTTAGCAGGGATTCATAGAAACAACTAGTCTCACAGGGCAACAAGTGAACAGGCATGGAGACAGCAGTATGCAAACGACTGTATACATGCAAATGACAAGGCACACTCTAATGAATGCATAATGAGACGAAAATGTGCAAGCAATTGTCACGAACAAAGGCACGCAAGTATATGCATCAAAGTTTAAAGACAAAAAGCACTAAGAAATTTGTGGCGCTTCAACTAGTGTACAAACCAAAATAAAACTGAAATCAGGGATCTCTTCCACCCAAGGTACCTTTAGAAATTTCCTTAAGTCAAGCTAGCTGCCTACTACTAAGTGATACAGGCTTCAAATCACAACCAAACCCAGTTAACTCCTCAGAATACACAGAAATGTAGACCACCACACTATACTAGCATGTAAACAGTTGCACAGATGTAGCTGTACCCATAAAAACAAGGAACCTCCAAAGCAGCAGGGAACCCCCAAAACAAACCCACATGCTGGAACAAGTTTTATAATAAAAGAAAAAGAATTTTGATGAAAAATAAAAAAAAAAAAAGAGTATTTCCCAGAATGTTAATACCCTTGTTACTGAAATAAACAAAACAAAGGACCTTAAAAATCCAACAAAGCCTAGTTTGAGGCTAAAATAACAGCCAAAGGTAATCACAGGGCATTCTTTTAGCTCTCCTTATAATCTCAAAGCACAACACAGCACTGCGATGAGCTGATTGTGAACAATGTTACCTACACTGAGTCTAAAGATAGAGCTAACCTCCTGGCTGATAATTTAAGCTCTAACTTTATCTCTCTCTCCTCTATATGTCAATCAAGATATACCTGAAACTGGCTCATTTCCAGCATTCACATAAGACAAAGTCATAAAAGTGTTTTCAAAAGCAAAAAGTATTGCACTGATGGGTCCTGACAATATCGATAGATACACCTTAAATAGCATGAAGCATGATTTAGCCACACCCCTAACAACGCTTTTCAATCTCAGCCTCCATATACATTTTGTACCAAGCGAATGGAGAACAGCTACGATCATTCCCCTCCATAAGGGAGGGCCTTCCACAGACCTAGGCAATTACAGACCCATATGTGTAACTAGCATCTTAAGCAAACACATGGAAAGACTTCTCATGGAATTAATCAATTAGAACACAGACAACCTCCAAATACTTGACCCATCCTTTTTATCTCTTTTTTATCAGTGAAATATTAATCAATTATGCAATTACCCTTTGTGCAATACACTATATCTTAGGTAAAGTATCGTAATACATATCCTAGTGTGAGTGGTAATTAACACGAAAGGCTCCCCCTTTCATGTCACTACTATATGTGGTATCAAACTCATCTAATACATAGGCTATGGTCAAGAGTGCACCCATGTCAGCTCTTGCTGTTATATATGTGGGATAACGTAAGTGAGTATAGTATCTATCTTATCTAATTATGCAATGTTTGTGTTGGTATGGTGTGTCTATGTTTAGCTGTACAGTCCTGTGAGATCAATAAAATATTTCTGATTCTGACATCTCAGTTTGGATACGTCAAGGCAGGTCTTGTTTACTCAACCCAGTAGATTTTTTTTTTTTGAAAAAGTCAATAAAACAAAGGATGAAGGGAAAATGGTACAAATACCTCGACCTGGCCAAAGTGTTTGACAAAAATTCCCCAGTCAGACATAGAAGAATAGCTAAATAAACTGGGAATAAAACCCTATGTTACCCACTAGATTGTCAACTGGCTCAGAGACAGGATGCAGATAATCCAAACAGGGGGAGTTACCTCCACAGGGAGAACAGTTGCCACTGAAGTCCCCCAGAGTTCTGTGCTGGGACCACTCCTGTTTGGCATCTACTTTTCTGAAGTAAAAGCCAATGCCAAAGGGCTCTGGCTGACTAAATTTTCAGGTAAGTGCAAACTAGGAGAAGTCAATGAATCCTCAAATGACAGTCATCCTGCAAGAAGGTTTGTCTCAAATAAATAACTGGTGTCAAAATCAGGGTCTGAAACTTAATGCCAAAAAATGCATTAATGTATCCTTTAGGAAGTCATCGAACCCATGGAACTACCACAATGATAAAATGCTCCTATGAGCTGACCCAATTGTTCCAGATTTGGGAACTTATGTGGACAGTAACCTAACATTTGACCAACATGTGTCTATTGTTGTAAGAAAGTCCTTCTATATTGTACAGCTTGTAAACAAAGGAATTGTGTCTAGATCTATAGATGTCATTGCCCCCCTTTACTGAATATAATGCCTCCTTTGGCATGCATCTGTTATGCAACAACTACAACACCCACAAAGGTACCTTACTAAAGGAATACAAAGCCTAAACAACAGGTGTTACAGAGAGAGACTCAAAGCCCTGCCACTCTACTCAATATCCTACAGACTGCTCAGAGGAAACCTGTGTCTGGCATACTAGGCATCTTCCAACCTATTACTGATGAATTTACTGCACATCAGCAACTCAAATTACATCAGAAATACTTGGCCTAGGGATCTAAACCTCTTCTGCAACATCAACAGAATAGTTTGGAAGGATAGGTTCATTTTGTAGAGGATACTGCGGTTGTGCAACGTATTCCCCATTCACATAAAATAAAGTTCATCCCTGCCCATTTTAAAGCACAACTTAGAACTATAGCTGGGAAACAGAAAATTTACCCCAAGACTGACCTCTGTACTGCTAATGGGCAGAGACAGTTCATAAATGCTTTATCTCATACATAAGTCCACTCAAATTATCTATGGTATGATTCCAGTTATTCTCATTAGGAGAAATATATAATTATCAACCATGGGATGGGAAATGCCAATCTATAACTAAACAGGATTGGTTATTTTGAGCACAAAAAGGGAAACTGGCTAGGTTTAAAATAGACCGCAAAAGCCGTTAATTTAGTATCTATGAACATATATATTAAAAAGCAGCCGCCTTTGATGTCCTTAAGTGCCCCTGACCTCTAGCAAGGAGTGCAAGAGGGCCAGAGGTGGTGATACTGAAAGTGAAATGGTCAGAGGATAACATACCACCAGCTAATTAATCAGGAGCTGATGGAACAGTTCCATGTTGAATAGAAATATTATACAGACAATCACTGACATTTCTGGCATACAAGCCAAGGGCAATGTCTTACATTTATGGCACAAACTAAACTAGAGTAATGCCAGGACTTCCTGTACCAGTGGATTCCAAGGTATGATTAGCTGGGACCTTTCAGAGACAATCAGGGGGCACCTTGGGTATTCCCAAATGCATTAACCTGCAGAATACTCAATAATGCTTCTTGAGAAATGTCTGCAACATATGAATGTATACATCTGTTTCTCTACCACTGCAGAGGAAAGAACCACTATTATGCATGGCTTCTACATCACCTGCATCCCCAAAGTACTGTGAAAATAAAGGTCCCAACTCATGTTCATGAACAGCAGTATATCAACAGGAAAGGCCACCATTCCATCGACTACCAGGTAGTGTAAAGTGAAAAGTGCACACGGGCTGATAATCAATATGTCTGCAATGTACCCTGACACTGCCTATGATTCCCACAAATGGCCTACAAGTCATATGTATCTCAGCTTACTAAACAGTCACACTCTGCAGGGCCACCTAGTAGGTATCAGCAGACTCAATGGTATCTCCATATAGCTATAGCTACAGACAGAACGTACCCATTTCTCACCAGCAACTCCATATGTCACTACCACATTTCAGATGATGCAGGATACCAACTGGGACTCTGGCTGATGGCACCTATAAGAAACTCTGTACAGCACAGTCAAAATCTAATATAATACTGCCAAAGACCAAACTAGAGACATCAGTGTGTGCATGCCTGGCTTTCTGACAGATCGGCTAAATATATCTGTGGGGAGAGTGAAATACATCCATGCTCCTGCCTGCAAGCCATGTATAACATACTACGTTACAAAACATGATTTGAAGAAAAGCAAGCAAGCCATCCCTTAGTCTAGAGCACTTCAGCCCACCATCAGGCCCGCTCACAGTCAACACAGCTACATCTCCAGCAATGATGAAAATGATGTTGACAAAGAGCAACCAATGTCTGCACCACAACTTTTCAGACAGTGTCACACACAGCACCCAGTGTGCAAATACACAGCATAGTAGGTTAAGCAACAAATGCTTATTCCACCTCTGTGGGCCCTGATAAGGACAAAGGCAGCTGGTACATAACTGTGCTCTGGGGCTACTGCAATGGCTGGATATGGTGGGAATAGAAGCCCTCTGTGACAATGATGTAGTGGTAATAGTGGAACAGGACCTATACTGGTTCCACCATTGTTGTGTCCTGCCTCAGAAGGGTCAGACATGGCCTCCAACAACAAGTGGCCGAATCTGCTACACTCAGAGGCTCATGTACAGAATGTACCGTCTGTGACAGTATTCCTAGGTGGTGACCCTACATATTAACAAATACCCTGCCAAGGACAACATAGATGGTGAGTACTGGGTATTTATTTTTTATATAAACAAACTATTCAAAACACTTGCTGTGTGTCCATGCTAGACAGAATGTACAGAAATAAAGAAATGTACTGCTTCAGAAATATCTATAGTCATTCTTTTAATTGTCATTAAATTTAGCTAGATTACTATATTCTTAAGGCTGTCTGCTATTTTTAAACCATCGCCCTCTTTGAAGAGGCTGCCCATAAAATGGTCTGCAAATGAAAAACAAATCAATTTTCTTACAGCAACTTGCTCCTGATTCATTCCCTCCCGTCTTTGCAATGTGTTGCCTTTTTTTGTGTGTGTGTGTCTGTGTGTGTGTGTGTGTGGGGGGGGGGGGGGGTTTATACTGGTCATTATTCTTATTGTTAATCCTTGAATTCTGCAGAGTCTTGAAGTACTTAAATTCGCTTTCTCTCTGTTTTTTTATAGTGTGAAACTTTGCTATTTTGTTATTTACTTATTTAGGTGTGTGGAAACACATTATAAAAGTAAGCCTATACCAGCTCTGACAGAGTGCAATAAAGATTTTATTTATATTTATTTATTTATTTTACATTTGTTAACCGGGATAGCCCGACTAGATACATGTCCATTTTCAGCGGAGGCCCGGGGAGAAAAGCTCCAAGAGTAGTTCATTGCAACACATAAGAAAAGGCAAAAAAATCAACAAACAATTCGGTTAACAGAAAAAGTAAGAAATACAATTTGCTAAAGGATATCATTTACAAGAAGTTGTCAGCAAAAAGACTATTAAACATGTAGTTATTAGAATTATGTGATACTATCCTATGAGATAATTAGTTAGATAAAGGACATAGGTCACTAATATATATATATAGGTGTAGGAATTAGCCAGGCTTAGTACAGTAGCAAGACCTTTTAGAGCCTAGGTATAGTTTGAGCTTGGATTTGAAGTGAGACAGGGAAGAAATTGAGGTTAACTCAGGGGGTAATAGGTTCCAGGCCTTACCTAGGGAGTTTGACAGGAGGGAGTTGCCAGCTTGGTTGTTGGTTTTATAGGTCTGGATGAGGACCTTGTTAGAGGAACGAAGTGGACGTGGATTGTAATACAAGGAGATTAGGGGTTTGAGTGAGGGAGTGTTATCAGGGGTGTAAATGATTTTGTGGCCTATGATCAGTTGGTTGTATAGCACGAGACTACTTTAAGATGTAGCAAGAAGCACAAAATACAATATAAATAAGCATAAAACAATTGCACTGGCAGACTGGAAAGCAGCTTGTGGCAAGTAGCACAAGTTATTTACTCTACTTCATGCCTACATATTACCGTCCTGCCTACACATAACTCAGGGGAATCATAACACTGCAAGTATGCCATAAGAATGCAGTTTTCTCCTCTGTTTCTGTCAATATTGCACTGTAGGATGTGCATAACGGTTACTATATATTTGGAAAACTTTTTTTATGTTGGCCTCTAAAGAATAAAGTAAGTTTCTCTGTTTAGTGACATTTGTAGGGGCTCCAAAAGGACAGCCTGAAGCAAATAGTACTGACAAGTCTAGTTCTCCAAACTGCTGAAGTACTCTAAATGGATGAATCACAGGGCTGATAATTATCCAATAATGGGATGGGCAGAAATAAACATCTTAAAACAGATTAAACATGTAATGTGGGGCAAACACTCCCTTAAGTAACATGTTTCAAATTAAAAGTCAAGTTTTCCAAGTGCAAACTAATCAAATGACAGATTTATTGCCGGTATGCGTGTGGTGACACCAAGTAACATATTCAGTTCCACAAAATTGCATGCCTTGATTACCCAGGGGTCACTAGACTCTGCAGCATGCTTTCCTGACCTTAAATAAGTTATGCCCTTTAAAAACAGGAAAAATCAGGCATGACAGGTTCAGATGGCTGTCTAAGGATTCTCTACTAAAGGGACAAAAAGTAGATAAATTAAGCATGCTGCAAGAAACCTCACTAATCTGGGAAAACATGAACTTGGGAACCACTGCAAAAGATTTAGTACAAAAAAGCACCAAAGCCATGGTCATAATTCCAGGGTTTTATTAACCTGATTTTTTTTAACTTGTACTTCACCAGTGTGCAGCTCTTAAATTCTTACCCTTCTGATTGTTTTTTATACAGAATATATGCTCTTATATGTTGAAAGTTTAGTGAAAGTACCGTTGTACAAGAGCTTACCATAATGGTAGATGTCCTGCTTTCATTGTTTCAATATTCCTTACTAAAGGGATATCCTGCAGAAAATAGTCCTATGTCCAGTCAGCATACCAAAGACTTAGGCCCTTGCAGGGACTGAACATCAGGTGTATGTCCTATGTCCAGGACGTGATGTACTTAAGTGATGTACAAATACCTAATCCTCAAAAGTGCCCAGGAGAACCAGAGCAACCCAAAAGGAATAAAAGAAAGTGTGTGAGCATTCAGAAAGGGGAGAAAGAAGGACCTCTTGTCCAGAAGGTAAGAAAACTGAGATCAAGAAGGGAATACTGCAACAGTGAAAAGTAGGACATCTACTGTTAAATGTTTACACAACTTTACTGTGTCCTTCCTTTCTTATCATTGTTACAGTTTTCCTTACTAAAAGGAGAGTACAATAACTATTGTAATACATGGGAGGAGGAAGCAACTTAAGAACCCTTCAAAAAAACAAGAAGAATTGCCCAGGTAAAACCAGCTCTGGCCCTGGACACTTCCCAACTTGTACAGTTTAGTAAGTTTAGTAAATGTATGCACAGAAGAGCAAGTAGCCGCTTTAAAATGGATTCAGCATCCAGACCCTTGAAAAAAGCACCAGAAGAGGCAACCGCCCTGGTAGAATGAGCACAGACAGAAGAGGAAAGCTGCTTACCATAAAAAAGAACAAAAGAAAATGACCTTAGAAATCGAATAAGATGATTTGATTAAATACAGCCAGCCGTAATTTCTTAACAGAAAATGAAACAAACAGCTGTTCAGATTTTCTAACGTCCTAAGTTTTATCCAGATATCTGAGCTGCCTGTTTAAATCTAATGTATGCAGATTCCTTTCACCAGAATTCTGAGGTGAGGGGGAAAAGGAAGGCAGGTAAATTAACTGATTGAAGAACAAGTCATTGACTACCTTAGGCATAAAAGCAAAACTGGCACGAAGAGAAAATATCTCTGTGGGGGGAAAATAGTTCCCAGACTCCCTTGGCATAACCACCACCAACAAAACAGTCTTTCATGTACAAAACTGCAAAGGAGAGGAAGCTGTGGTTCAAACGGATGCTAAGACAAATGTTTTAAAACAAAACTTAGATCCCAGTAAGGTGGAATGGAACCTTTTAAAAATTGTTTAACTTCAAACCTAGAGGAAAGTGGCAGATCCAAGGGCAGACAAGCAGAAATGGCTGACAAATAAGCTTAAACAGATGAATATACCAGCCCAGAACTGAGCAACCCACAAAGAAAAGAAAGTACAGCTGAATAACGTCTTACCATAACAGTAGATGTCCTTCTCTTCACTATTGCAGTATTTCTTACAGTAGAGATCCCTTGCCTAAGGCAGCCCAACATCTGGCCAATATACCAAAGCCTTAAGTCATAATAGGAACAGCGGACATCACATGTATGCTCCCCGTACACTGCTTAGGGCATAAAAGTGATGCACTGATGTACCATTCTCAGAACTGAAAAGCCCCAGGAGGAACAACAGTCCAAGGGTGGAAAAAAAAAGAGAGAGGGACATGGTCATCCAGAAGGAGAAAGAAACAAACTGAGGAAAAAGGGAGTGAATACTGCAACAGCAATGTAGTCATTGCCTCATGTATACTGACAACCAATTACTCCTTAAGCAAACAAATACCCTATGTGAGAGATGTAATTACACTATGAAATTTGAATAATTTCACTCACGTAACAAACTAGACATCAAACAGTTTGTCAGCACACACACACCACCTCTTACACAAAATGAGGTCACGACATATAAACCCACATAGGAAGAGGTACTCACTAGAAGCCTACCAAAAGATCAGAGACTTCCCAAACGGAAACCACTTGCACATATTGCTATGCCAATGGAAACTGCTACACAAAATAAGACATGCACCAGCGTCTCAGCAAATAAGCCCCTAAGGCAAAACATCTCAAAATCTAATGTCTTGGTCATAAGTGACTCAATAGTGAGACACACAGATGTCTCCCTCACCAGGCTGGACAACAGAAGGTCACGGTCAGCTGCCTGTCAGGTGCCAGGATCAGTCACATCACACATACACTCAGATCACTCAACAAGTACCGTTATGACTCCGCCCTAAGCAGCAGTCTACTTTCACCCAGGATGATGCCACAATATAAACAAAAAGTGATCGATTTCGACAACTGGCTTAGCTTTGGTGTCAGTCCATGAGGATCCAGTATCTGTCAGCCTGGGAAAACATGGTTGACAGGCCATGCTGCTTTGCCACAGATGTTCTGCACCTATCTACTCTATGCTTTCGGATACTGTCAAAGGCACTTGCCTCCCTCACAGTGCCTTTTTTTAGGCAATGTCAATATCACTGAGGCATGTCTCAAGGCTGCAGATAGTACCCCAGCCGTGCAAGGCTACAATGCCTTTATACATTCAAATTTCAAAATGAACATGAAGGAACCAAAGATGGAGGTGGACCCATCTTCATTAAAGCCAAGTGCACTTTGAGAGTGGTCAAACAGTTTGACTCTCTCTCGAACTACTATATGTCCAATTAACTATAGGCAAAATACCCTACCACATCATTGCTAGATACAGGTCCCCCACCATCAACCAAGAAAAGCACACCACCTACCTAGACTTACTGGAGTTACTCGCCATAAAGCCCAATACCTTAGTCATGGAAAATTTCAACCACCCTTCCATCGACTGGGTGACATAAGCGAGTATGAACATGCTCGCCCAGAGGTTTCTGGACTTTGTCAATTCAAATACTCTGGAACAGATAGTCTGCACACCCACAAGGGGCTCAAATGTCCCAGACATAGTACACATCAACATGGGAGGTCACTGCACTCCCCCCTGTGTGATGCAATCACTGAGACCCCCAGTGATGTTAACATATTACAGGAGAGGCTAAAACAGACAAATGACTGGTGTCAAAACCACGGTCTAAAACTAAAGGCAAGAAAGTGCATCATTATCCTCTTTGGCATAGCAGAATTCCCTGCCAGTTACAATACTGACAGCACCACCCTAAGTTCGAATCTAGTGGTGCGAGATCTGGGATCAATAGTAAATAGAAATCTGAACTTTGACCACCAAGTTTTCACAGTGGTAAGGAAAGCCTTCTCCACTGCACATCTCATAGGTAAGGGTATCCTGTCCAAGTCTAAGGATGTTATAACTCCACTGCACTCAACACTCATCAGACCATTAATAGAGTACAATGCTCCCTTCTGTACGAACTTCATCAGACACCTGCAACAGCTGGCGAAACCACGGATGTTTCTTACCAAGAAAACACAGGGCCTCCAAACCATAACTTCCATGGATAGACTGAAAGCCCTGTCACTGTACTCATCTTGTGCCTGGTCTACAGGGCAATCTCTGGCCCTGCCCTGATGGATATGCTGCACATCCGCAAGTCAAATAGCACAAGAGTCACTCACTCCAAGGTTCTTAACTTAGCCTGTGACATTAACAGAACATACTGGAAAGACAGATACATCTCCCCGTGATTGCCAGTACTCTGGAATACACTTCCAATTCATGTGAAGCAGAACTTCTCTTCAAGTGCAACCTAGAAAATGGATGAGAGACCTCAAATTCACCGGCACCCATGTCCCTCATGGACAGGGATAATCTGTGTTTATTATAGACTTGCTCTGTGAATTATATCCATCTAACAAAGGACAGTTGAGGTAACTTGGGATTAACATGGCAAGGCTTGTAGGGACTCTAGAGTCACTAGCCTAGTAACCTTCTATGAACCTATAAGAGATATCTACTGTTATGGTAAGAGTCTACATAACTGTGCTGTGTTCTTCTATATCACTGTTGCAGTATTCCTCACAGTACGGAGAGTACAAAAGCTCAAGAGGAAAGGTGGGAGCAGGAATGTCCAGCACAGCCTTCAAGAAAGCCATGCAGACTAGCCCTGGCAAATCCATCTGTAGCCCTGGAAACCACATCCAACTTGGGTCTATATTATAAGATCAACGTTTGAAAACACTGAACAACATATGGTCGACATCATATGGTCGATGTCTTCAAACATCGACCTTATAAAAAGACAAAAAAAAAAAAAATACCCTAATGGGTTTAAGTGGGGGGGCTGCAACCCCCACACCCTCCGCTACTTAAATATACCAACTCTGAGACCACACTACATTGCAGTAAACAGAAATCTGCCCTTACAGAGATTTCCATTTACACGCTAGAGATTCTGAGCGTTCGATATTCTCGTGTCGACAATGTCAGATTCGATATTGTCGGCTTTCGAGAATATAATATAGACCCTCCAACTTATAGTGCTTGGAAAAAGTATGCACAGAATTCCAAGTAGTTGCCTCAAGGATGGAGTTGGTACCCGATCCCTTGAAAAAAGCACCAGAAGAAGCCGATAGAATGAGGTTTAACAGAAGAAGAAAGGCTTTTCTCATGGCAAGAGTAACAAAAGGAAATGGCCTTAGATATCCATGACGAAATAGTTTGCTTAGAAATAGCCAAACCCAAAGACCTGGGATGAAAGGAAACAAAATGTTATTCAGATTTATGAATGGCTTTAGTTTTATCCAAATAATATCTGAGTTCTCTATGCAAATCCAAAGTGTAAAGAACCTTCTCGCTAGCAGACTGTGGAGAAGGGAAAAAAGTGGGCAAATGAATAGACTGATTAAGAGACAACTCATTAACCACCTTGGGCATAAAAGAAAGATTAGTATGAAGACATACCCTGTCCTTAAGAAAAAGTAGAAAAGGAGAAACAGCCATCAGGCCCTGCACCTCAGACACCAGTCTGGCTGAGGTAAGGGCCGAAAGAAGAACAGTCTTCCAGGAACAGTGCTGTAAAGAAGCTGAAGTTGTATGCTCAAAAGATGCCTTAGTCAATTTTTCCAAGACAAACTTAAGGTCCCAGGAAGGAGGAGTAGGCTTCCTGGGAGCCTTATATGAAGGACACCTTGCCAAAGGAGGAGTCACAGGCAGACAAGCAGAAATGGCTGACAGGTGGGTTTTATCAAAAGAGTATGCCAACCCAGCACTGAGCAACTCACACAAATAAGAAAGAACCAAAGAAACTTCCACAGAAAGTGGATCCAGGTTGCAAGAAAGACACCAAACAGAAAATATCTTTCATTTGGACAATTCCCTTGTACAGAGGATCCAAAAGATACCCTATTTCTAGACAAGATGTCTAACTTGTAGTGAGCTATAAAAGTGTGAGAACTGGACCATGTATCAGCTGCAGAGATGTCATCTATGGATGCTTTGGTCCAAAAAGTGGATGACTGGGCCATAGGTCTGGTAGACTGAGTTTTAAGATGTTTGGGTCCTTTACTGTTGTAAATGAGGACAATGTAATCAGTGAGCCATCTGGCTAATGTTACTTTAGATAATGCTTTGCCCAACTTAGCCTAGGAAAAGCAGATGAATAGTTGCTCTTTCTCTGGTATTTAGTTCTGTGAATGTAAAATATGAGTGATCTATAAATATCTAATAAATGAAGGATGTATTCTTCCTTGTTAGAAAACTTTTGGAAGAACACTGGTAGGCTAATAGCTGGTTAAGGTTTGCTTCTAATAATACTTTATGCAGGAAGGAAGAGTTACTCCAAAGGGATACTCTTTCCTTATGAAAAATTAGATAAGGTGGCTGGAAGGAAAGCGCATGGAGCTCTGATACTCATCTAGCTGATGTAATGGTGACCATGGAAAGTGTTTTCCAGGATAAATACTTTAATTCTACTCACGCCAAAGGTTCGAAGGGGGAGCTGAGTCAAGGCTTGAAGGATAAGGGTAAGGTCCCAAGATGGAGCAAGGTCCTTAACAGGAGGCGGAAGTAGCAAAGTACCCTTAAGAAAAGCCTTGCACAATTTCAAAGAAGCTAGAGAAGAATGCTTTTCACCCAAATGAAAATTGATATTGCAGCCAGTTGCACCTTAGCTGTCAAATAACTAGCTCCATTGCTGAAAATGGAAGCCAATAAATCAAGAATGGCTAGAATTGGTGCTGAAAAGGGGTCTACATGTCTCTGTTGGGCTCAGATAGAAAATCTTTTCTCCTTGCTTTTATAAATCTTCCTGGTAGAGGCTTTTTGGGATGACATAAGACTGTGGCAAATGGTGGAAGAAAGCTTGGAGTTTCCAGCCATTAGTGGAAGTGGAGAAACCATGTGGTCAGTTTGACAGAAGTTGCATGTCCAGGTGGGAGAAACTGGATGGTTGAGACAGAAGGTCCTGTATAGGATCCAGCACCCAGGGAGAGTGAAGTAGGTGAGGCTACAGGAAGAGAAACCACACTTGGTGAGACTAGAATGGGGCAATGAGGATAACTGCTCTTCCACTCCAATGCATTCTGAATAAACATGGGGATGACAGGAGTGGGAGGGAGGCCAAGTCCCAGCTAGAGTACACACTTCAGTTCACAAAGAAGACACCACCTCTGCTATGAGGCAGCATATTCCTCATGAACTGGAGAGAGCATTGGTGACACCCCCTCCAGAGGAACTAGAGCAAGAACCTGCTACACTTGGCACTGATGGGGAGAAGCGAAGAGGTCACAAAATAGTTGACCCCACTGGCAAAATATAATTTCCATCATTGACTGATTGAGAGTCCACTTGTGAGGTAGTAAGATGGACCTTCTCAGTTTGTCTGCTTGCACATTGGTTTCCCTGGAGTATGCATTACCAAGAGAAAGGGGACAGAAGAGATCACCAATTGCCAAACTCTCATCGTCTCCCGACTAATAGGACAGGATCCAATTCCCCCCATTTGTTGATTTACCAGAACACTGATATGTTGCCCATCTGAATGTCAATCATCCCTATAGGAAGAGCATCCTGAAAAGCCCACAGTGGCTATAGGACTGCTCTCATTTCTAGGATACTGATGTAAAGACTGGCATCTGTCTGGGACCATGTGCCTTGGAGTGTCTTTCCCAAGTAATGTCTCCCCCACCCTAGTTGGGAGGAATCCGTAGTCACTGTGGCCTTGTGCAAGGGCAGAATGAAAGGGTGGTCCTGAAAGACAATTACTTCTGCACAAACCCACCATGTTAAGTGTCTGTAAAAGTTTGTGATGCAAATGTGTGTCATCAGTGGATGGTGTCTTAATGACAACTGTACCATGAGAGTCCACTGTAGAACCTTCACATGAAAGTGAGCTATGTGCACCAATACTACTGATGTTGCCATCGCCCCAGTAGTTGTAAGATTAATTTGACTGGAGGCGAATGAAAATAATGTGTAATGCTTACTTTTGTAAAGTGTCCATGCTTGTCTAATGTACACTTAGTACTTGTGTTCAGGTGTCTAGATGGTCACCAATGAATTCAGGAGTTTGCATGAGGCAGAGCTGTTACTTGGTGTAGTTTATAGTAATGTATAGCTGGAAACAGAGATGGAGCAAGTAGTCCCTAGCCTGGATCAGTAGATGCTTGGTGGAAGCAGATATGAGCCAGTTGTTTAGATAAAGGAAACACCCAGACTCCAAGCAGTCTCAGGTGAGCCACAACCACTACAATATACCTGGTGAACTCCCTGGCGTGTTGTGGTAAGACCAAAGGCCAGTGCTCTGAACTAGTAGTAACTGGCTATCAACTGCAAATGTAGATATCCCCTGGAGCACTTGTGTATTTTGATATGATAGTATGCATCCTGGAGATCTATGCAGCACATCCAATAATCCTTCTGCAAAAGTGTCAGGATGGACTGAACCATGACTGTCTGGAACTACACCTGCTTCACAAATTGATTTAAGTTGCTGAGATCCAAAATTGATCTTAGGTCCCTGGTCTTCTTTGGCACTGATAAAAAATCTCAAGTAGGATCTGGATCCTTCTTGGTCTGGTGGGACCAGCTGGATGACCATTTCCTCTGTGGTTTTTGTATTTCTACAACTGCCACTTTCCTCTGACTGGGTGGAACGTGAGGAATTCTTTTGTTGTGTATTGCAGGAAGAAAGGAAAATGGTATGTAATAACCTCTGGATACTATATTCTGCACCCAAGAATCTTTGGTAATGGATAGCCAGGCTTGCGGGTGCAGGGATAAGCATCCCCAGAATGCCTCGAGTGCAGCAGTCAGGTAACCCTTCAACGATGCTATAAGGGCTTCTCTGAGAATGGACCTCTGAAGCCCTAGTGTTGTGGTTTGCATCTGCTATGAGGTGGTGTCTTTCATTAGAGTTCTCCCCTCTGCTGCAATAGACCTTTCTTCATAGGAGTCTTAAGAATATTGTGCCTTTTTGAACCACATTTTTCTTCCACCTCTCTGGCTTTGAGAAAAGGTCTTTTGAGGGACAGAAAAATGGATTCCCATGTCAGACAAAGTTTTCCCATCTTGTTTGCTCCTACAGACTTCACCTTAGGGACAAACGAGGTGGATCCCACAAAGAGAGCACTGATGAGCAAAGATTTGAAGGGCTCCACAAAATCACAAAGGCCCATCCAAGCATGCCTTCTAATAGTTACCTGCCAATCTAGCGGCTCACTCTCAGACATGAGAAATTAGAGAGTGGTGGGTGGCCAGTAGTGAAGAAACTGTCCTCCTGTCCTTTGCAGACATAGACCCTGAAAGGGTATTGGAGAATTGATCAATTCCCTCTGAAAGCTTGTCATATGTGCCAGATAATTCAGAGACCTGAGGGTAAAGGTCACTGATGTGTAGATACATTTCCCAACTCTGTCCAATGCCTCAGATTCCCAGTTAGGGGGATAGACAGTAGAGCTATGTTCTGTGAGTTCTTTCTTGGTGGCTGCTGCAACCACCACAGCATCCAATAGGGCACCCTTGCTCTAGTCAGCCCTATCCTTTTGTGCAACAAGATATTTGTCAGGATGTTTGGGGATGGGTTCTGTGACATCTTGATCCTTCCAAGCTTGGCAGTAGATAAGATTTACTACTTCAGCTGCTGGGAGGGATTATCCAAGTTGTAGTTGAGCAGGGTCTGAAAGTCTCAAGGAACACTGACTCCTCTTGGGAAGAGGGGGTCAGAAGATCAACCAACTTTCTGTTTCAAAAGTTTGAGTATTTCCCCAAATGAGACATCCTCAACTGGTGACATGGGGGACCTTACTAATTACTGAAGTCAGTGTCTTCGGTTAACGACTGTTATGGAGAGAGTCTAAGTGTCTCCTATTACATGTTCACTTATGATGGGGCTCTTTGGAGGGAATTTCCAGAGAGGACTTGAAAGTGCCAACAGAGTCCTGTGTGACGGCAGTCTCAAGACTTGACCAGACTGTCCCAATGTGATAGGATGAAAAGACCCAGCATCCAGAAGACAGTTGAGCATGGGGTGGACTGAAAGGGGGCAGGGATGTCCTTTCCATCAAAAATGAGAAGGCTCTCTCTACTTGAAAGATAACACCAAGGGAGAGATGAGCATCGGCTTCACTGTATCAGTAGAAGCCTGTGTAGGACAACAACTGCCCACCCCAGCTTCAGCCTCAAAGCAGGGGTCAGAACCAAGCTGTCTAACACAGAGGATACAAGAGCCCCCAGATCAGGCACAGACACCATGGTTCTGAGAGCGGTCTGGATCTGACAAGGCTGGAACGATCTGGGTCAGAGAACGTGTCAAAGTTGTAGAAGGCCAAGTCTTCAGATTCCACACAGACACAGTCAGATGTCTTGGGTCCAAAAATCTAATTTGATGGATCAGAGTAACAGTCAGTTATTGGAGGTGTATATTAGAGAGGCGCATAGGCCTGATGGAAGACAGAGAAGGGATGACACCCAACTGGATCTGGGTTCTGAGAAATTTTGTCATCATCCTATCCACATCTGCTTCTGTTAAGCTCCTAGAAGATCTGAGAGAAGATTATGTAGAAGGCAGACAGGATCATTTTCGAGGTGTGTCCTGAAAGAAGCGAGAGTGTGGCCCCAAAGATATTGGTTCTGGAGTAAAACTTACTGGAGCCTGAGGTGACTTGGACCAAGTCAGATCCAACAGAGATGACAGATCTGATGCTTTAGTTTTCATCTGAGTTGGAGCCATGGAGGTCGTAGGATCTGACATTTTTGAAACTTTCTTGGGTGGAGCAGAGGCTGAAGAAGATGAAGAAAGAGAATGGTCAGAGAAGCGTTTTATTGAATCTTTGGTTTTGTCTTGTGCCTCTCCTGAAAACTTCTTGGAGACACATGGGGCTCCAGAGACAGATGAAGCAGAAGGGAGAAGACCTTTTAAAATTAACTTATTCATCCTCTCAACCAGGACTCTGTGATTAAAATGGTCACAAATATCACATTCCACATTCAGGTGTCCTGGACTGAGGCAGTAAACACATTCCGAATGGCTGTCGGAATTAGAATTTTGGCACATTTTAAACCTGGCAGGCTTCTCAGACACTTTACCAAAATAACCCCTAGGATGAACAACAAGCCTGAGAAAATACATCCAATGGTAACAGCAGTACCCAAGGGTAGAAAAGGTAATAATACCAACTATGGAGGCCCAAAAAAAAAAAAACACTGTCTAAAAGAAATCCTATAAATAAAATTATTTGGTACTTTTCCGTTAAACCCCTACCACGCGTCTTGCCATATTCCATCCTGCTTGTGTAATTACAACCAGAGTTCTTGGAGGCTCTAGTGGAGAAGCTTGAGAAAATAACATTTAAATTTAATCTGGAGCTCCCCAGAGCATTTGCCTATGTTACTGCCAGTGATATAAAGGAAGGCGGAAGTACTGTGTACCTGTCTTCGGTGTTCTGGCTTATTCCTCCCACGTTAAAGAAAGATTCCCAACCAGGCACCCTCATCCATGAGGTGTTCCACTTACTAGGGACACAGGATATAGCTAACGAACTGCTAAAAATAAAAGGGGATATCATGAATGGCATTTTTGCTGAAAGGAGTGTGTTTCTTGAAAAAAGTAAACGACGACACATTGAAAAGATATGATCAGCATTAATGCTAACAGGTTGGAGTACGAATACGAGCTCATACTTAACCACGAAGGCGAGTGGGATGCAGCAAATGGCAGATACCTGTGCTGCAGCAAGACCAAACTACATTCGGTCTATAGTAATCGATCCAAAGGACATTATTTGTTCATGAACTTGTAGTCCATTAAAAAAAGAAAGTACGTATGTTATCCTGGTGTTTAAAACACACTTTCTAAGCCGTTCTGTTTGGGTTTGACTTCATTTATGCATGTGACAAATAAAGGTCGTTCGGCATATACCTCTCAACCTCCTAGTACAAGAAATCTGGACAGAGTATTAAATAAGGAGTGGGGGCAAATGCCCAAAATAGAAACAGGTTTTAAATTTCAAACATAAATCTTGTAAATACTGGCAAAACACAGCACCGCAAAGTTGTAGGGGTTTAACGGAAAAGTACCAATTATTTAAATAATTATATATACAACTTTTTTTTTTTTTTTTTTTATTGGGGGAGTTGAGGATGATGGAAAAAAGAAAGATGATATCCAATTGGATAGAAAATTATCAAAAGTATATCAGTTATCTACAACACTCAAGCTAACAGTGACCATGTCTTATCCCTGAAGCAGCAAATGAGATCTGAGGTAACTAAAAAGAGGGATTATGGGTAAGGGAAGGCACTCGAGTTACAGAGCCTAAAGTCTATCAGAGTGACTGAGGACTTAAACAATGACAGATCCGAAACCCATCAGATCAAAAATGCCTGAAAAAGACATAATCAGATTTATATTTTTTCCTACAGAAAATGTGAGTTCAAAATTGAGTGGAAGAATTGAAGAACATGTGGCACAATCAATGTAGCAAGTCTAAAAAGGAGTATAAAATGCATGACAACAATCAATTAAGTTAACTTAAAAGCAGGCCATTAAGTCCTCATATGCCATCAAAGTCAAGGAATTTTCTACTTTGTTTCAACATAAAGCCATAGATCTACAGTCAAACAAGGACTACAATAATTTTTTTTCACAGCCCCACCAAGAGCCAGCATATTAGTGATTGCAAGAAAGCACCATGTATCATTTTAAATAGTGTGTTGATGATAATAACCCTGTTCCTCTTTATACTTTTGTAACAGATGTGATGTGGCAAAGCTACAATCAAAAATCTTAACAAGGATCTAATGTTCTGGATCATACAGTCGTAAAATATCCTAAAATCACATCGGCGTGTATAACATCAAGTAATATAACTTAAAATCACTTACAGTCAGTAATACAACATAATCTGAACTGGTATTTAAAAATAACATTTAATGGGAGAATCACTTGCAGATCCTGAGTCACTGTTTAAATGGCTTTATCTTTTCAAAGTTACTTTGATTTATTTCTGATTTTGTTTATGCCCCTACCTCCTGCTCCAAAATGCACTCTATTTAGGAGCTCCAAAAAATGAAATGTAAGCTTAATTGGGAGAAGAACATTGCAAACAGATGACTCTCTTCAAAGAGGCTTCAAAGGCTAATTTAAATTCCTGGCACAGTGAAATGTCAGAGGTCATTTGAACATTTAATTTAACTTTAAAACACTTTCCATTTAAAAAAACTACTGTTGAAAGCATTTTTCCCCTCATTTACTTCAACACTTAAAGTGTTACTGGTTTGTCATACCATTTCTACTGATGTTATAAAGCATTAATAGCAAGGCATGTTACCAGTTACGTCTTTTTTAACTAATGTCTAACTTTTACAAAAAGTAATGAAATACTGTCTCCAGATCAGTAATAACTGCATTTCAAATATTCAATGGCAGCGAAAATATAACTATCTGAACAAGAGGTCCACTTTCATTGCAGCTAAGTTGGTCGTCACAATTCTCATTTTAGCAGTCTTCATTTCTAATTCCAAGTCTGGCATTAATGCAGTTCATGCAAAGCTCTAACAGATCTATAGCTCTTTTTGGCCTGTACAGAACACACAATTCCTACTGAGGTGGTATCCCTACAGCTGCATGACATCCAAATGTTCACTGAAGGAGGAGGATGCAGCTGTGCTTTCGCTACTGCAATAAACTGCAGTGAGCATGGAATTAAGACTAGGGGAGAAGGTACTGAAGGGCCCTGCATGGGGGATGGGGAAAGCTTACCCTCTACTCCTCCTCAGGAAAATATGGCATTTGGACAGTGAGTCACTGTTTTTGATTAACATGCTGATTAAATGGCTTTCAGTCACCACCTAACATGGATTCAGCTGTTCACAGTCTGTCACACAGGTATACAGAGTGACAGAAAGTGACACACACACACAAAGAATTACCACAATCTGATAGGGATAGAATCTGTTGTGATGTCTTCATTTTCCAAAGGACTGTTCCAGAGGAAAATATCTAGAATCAGTGATATCTACTTCATGAACAAATAAATAAATTAAATAATTAAATAAATAAAATAAACACAACTGTGAAATACTATTTTTCCTTTGTCATTCATTTTTTTTCTTGCTCCTTATAGGACCTTGCCTTCATTCAGTCAGCACATTCCCCTCTGCACAGATGGGACCCAGGCATTCACAGAAATTACAAACCATCCTTTGTTCCCTAGTAAGAAATTAATGGAATGGAGTGGTTCAGCTTGCTATCCCTGCAGGGTGACCTACCCTCTTCTCCCTGGTAGGACTCCCTCTCCCCTTCACCCTCAGCAGTTCTGCTGAGCTTTGCTATTGCCATCCTTTGAGGGGAAGTGAACCTACATATGCTGATTTCCCCTCAGCTAAAAAATTTAATGCACTGGGACAACACAGGGACTTGGACTCTACTGAATGTCACACTTACTGCTCCTACTAGGTGACACCCACGTGAGGAACTGGGGCTGATTCCCTCCTCCGAGGATGAGCAAGCTATAAGTAGTCATTACATTCCATCTTCCCTTACCAGATTCTACTGATACCCAAAATGCTACATGAGCTTGGGTCCCCCTGTGTTATAATCATGGCTGTATTATTTTACATCATGAAATGACAATGTGTGTGTATGACAATGAATACAGGACTGATTAAAGTTTATTAGAAAAAAACAACAACTAGTTCTAAATCAGTTCAGAACTGTCTGCTATGAAGCTGTAATCCACGGATTATTTTTACAGTTTCAGCACAAATCCTACAGGACAGTAATCTGTCACACTATTTGCAGCATTCCACTCTAAAAACTATTAATCTGAGAAGGAGCTATATGATTCGGCACACGGGTTTGATGAAGGAAGACGTCATTAATTAAAGTACTTATTTTTCCCCCAGTAAAAGTTTTGCAATATAATGTTTGTGAAAGGGGAGGACCAATGAATTTTATAGGCAAGGACAGGAAGAGAGTAATCTGAAATCACAAAAAACAAGTAGTAAACAGAAGAACAAATGCTACTCAGAGATCTAGAATACAGGAAATGGAAAGCGTTACTGTAAAAGACTCATATCGACAAACTGGGCCTGATTCTATTACTTACTCATTTTGTATGAATGGGGACTCTGTGAAACTGGAGTCATCCGGCTGTCACATTCCAGTTGGAAAAAACATCAGGACAAATAACAGAATAATGCAGAATGGGGTAAAGGTGGTAATTCATTCAAGTGAGTTAAAGAAAACAATGCTGTCAAAGAGCACACTTAGGTAAACTATTAAGGTAAATAAGAGAACGAAGTAAAGTTGGGGGTGGTGTTACTGAGATATCATGAACATCAGAGTGGAGACATAGAACAGAGAGAGTAACTAAAAATTAGACATTAAACCAAGGTTCCTTTTTATCCATTCTGAGAACATCTCAGACAGGTGTTACCACTGAGACACTCATGTGATCTGCACTACAGGCTACCTAGAATCTAGGCTGAATGTTCCCTGTTTCAATGCAAATACCACTCAAGATCACGATGAAAATGGTCATCCTAATCAGTTCACTTTCATGTTTAATAAACTAACATATAACCACAAACACAAATGTATGCACCTGTATGTGTGTGTATGTATGCATATAACGTTTCGACCAATTTAGCCCAACTGGGCAGAATCCATTTACTTAGTGGACACATGAAGAAAAGCTCCAGAAAAGAAAACCATACAATGTATATAAAGAAAGAAAATGACTTGTCCCATCACATACAATAAAAAATAAAAAGATGAACACAAGCATGTGTAGTTAAAAACAAAATATATAAACATAGTACTTTACATAAGCAGTTATAAATAAAGTACAGTTTTGTATCTACCATAAATGTAGATGTTCGAGTGTATACACTGCTGCAGTCATTACACTTGGGTTATCCTGCCGTCAGGCAGTCCTGCAGAGGGCCCAAGTTCCAAAGTCTTGGTCCGGCGTCAGTTGCTGTCACTTCTTCCCTGATGTCCGTGCGCCAGAGTATATAAGATGCAGCCGACGCCATTTTCTTCAGTTTTTCTTGTCCCAAATGTCAGGTGCCCCCAAAAAGGTAGGCAATGTAAATTGCTAATAAAACATACGAAAAGCAAACAAATACTTTCTGTTACCAGCAAATACTCCCCATAGGTAGCAAAGGGTAGAATACTAGGGTAAGTACCAACAAGTAAGAGGGGAAGGAGGGAGGGTAACCTGGACTCCAGCAGTGCATACACTCTAACATCTACATTTATGGTAGGTACAAAACTGTACTATGTTCATCGTGTTACACTGCTGCAGTCATTACACTTGGGTAGAATCCCAAAGCTGAGGTAGGGTGGCTGGTTCTATAAGGCATTAGGGGTGGCTATAAGGCCCTGCAGGACTGCAGTGGCAAAGCCAGCTCTGGATTTAGAGTAAAAAGGCAGATGATAATGCTTGGTGAAGGTATGTACAGAACTCCAAGTTGCTGCTTCCAAAATGTCCTTGGTATGTACTCCTCTGAGGTAGGCAGCTGAAGTGGCTGTTGCCCTGGTGGAATGAGACCTAATGCTGTTAGGTGCAGTTTTCCCATGGTGTGTATAGCAGAAACGTATACAATGCTCTATCCATTTTGAAATGGTCTGTTTTGAAATGGCTTTTCCCTGTGTTCCCGCAGCATATGCTACAAATAATTGCTCAGTTTTCCTGAAAGCTTTCATTTTGTCCTAGTAGAAGCGTAACTGCCTGTGTATGTCCAAGGAATGCAGTTAGTCTCTCCCCTTTGTTCTGTGGATTTGGATAAAAAGTTGGCAAGTGAATAGTTTGGTTTAGAGCCACACTTGATACCACCTTTGGCATAAAAGTAGGGTTTGTTCTTAAAGACACCCTGTCTTGGTGGAAAATGATGAAAGGTTCCACTGCCATTAGTGCCTGTAATTCTGAAACTCTTCGAGCTGAGGTTATTGCCAGGAGCAGAGCAGTTTTCCAAGAGACATATTTTAAGTCTGCTGAGTTAGCTGGCTCAAAAGGAGGTAAAGTTAATTTTTCCAAGACGAAGTTGAGGTCCCAAGTTGGAGTTGGTGCTCTACGGGACGGTCTTATGTTTTTAGCCCCTCTGAGGTACTGTTTTAGCAAAGGATGAGAAAAAATGCTGGATCTGTGTTGTAATGAGCAGAGATGGCAGAGGCATGGATCTTAATGGATGAAATGGAGAGGCCTTTGTCCAGCATCTCAGTCAAGTATTGTAGTATCTGAGGAATGTTTGGGACAAGAGGGACAAGGCTGTGAGCCTGGTTCCAGGCACAGAAACTCTTCCATTTATCCGAATAGGCTTTCCTGGTGCTAGGCCTTCTGGACTCCATAATGACATCCATAACAGCTTTGGAGAGAGGCATTGTTTGCTTGACTAAGGAATCTGTCATGCAGCCAGGTTTAAAGTCTTGAGCTGGCCGTGAAGTATCTGATTGTTTTGCTGAGTCAGAAGTTGTCAGATTTGAGGCAAAATCCGTGGTGGTTCTTGTGCTAAGTTCTTTAAGATTGGGTACCAGTGCTGGCGTGGCCAGTCTGGGGCAATCAGGATCATCTTTGGCCTTTCTTGTCTGGCTTTTATGAGTACCTTTGAAAGGAGAGGTATTGGTGGGAAAGCATATACTTGTAGGTTTTTCCAGCTGAATGACAGGGCATCCACTTTCCATGCTTGTGCAGAATTTCTGTAGATGGCAATTCATTGGGGATGCGAACAGATCTATGTCCGGGCTCCACCATTTCTGTGTTATCATCCTGAACATTTATGGATGTAATTTCCACTCGTGCGGATCCATAATGTTTCTGCTTAAGTCGTCTGCCAGTGTGTTTTTCTCTCCTGGCAGGAATTGTGCTTGCAGATGAACTTGATCGGTTATAGCTGTGTTCCACAAGATCATGGCATGTCTGCAGAGGGGATATGAATGAGTGCCCCCTTGCTTGTTTATGTACCACATAACTGTGGTGTTGTCTGTCTTTAGTAGTAGTTGTCCTGGATGCAGAAGGTCCTTGAAAGCTATAAGGGCATTTTGTACAGCTAGCATCTCTTTTTGATTGATGTGAAGATGCCTTTGTTCTGTGGGCCACTTGCCCTGAATACATTTTCCTGCCATGTGTGCTTCCCAGGCGTAATCCGAAGCATCTGTTGTCAGTGTTTGCCTGGCTGTGGGTTGAGTGAAAGGCTGTCCCTTGTTGAGGTGACAGGCTTGAGCCCACCACTGAAACTCCTGTTGAAGGCAAGGAATAAGTGGTATTACTGTTTCCAAACTGTGATAGTGTTGAGACCAGACACTCTTTAGGTACCATTCTAGTTTTCCTCATATGCAGTTTGGCATATGGAATTAGTAGTATGCAAGATGCCATGTAACCCAAGGCCTGCAGAATTTTTCTTGCAGGGAGATGAGATTTTGTTGCCATCAATTGGAAATATTGAGTCAGTTGTCCTTGCTTGTCTGGCGTGAGATATGCCATCTGGGCCGTTGTATTTAAGCTGGCACCCAGGAATATTATCTCTTGTGAGGGCACTAGTTTTGATTTATTTTCGTTTACTGTGTACCCTAAGCAAATTAACAGCATTTTTACAAACGCCAGATGCTTTAGAAGAATGTCTTTGCTCTCTACTTGAATAAGGCAGTCATCCAAGTATGGGTAAATTTGAATTCTTTTTTGTCTGCAAAATGCAATTACTGGTGCCAGGCATTTTGTAAAGACCCTGGGCGCAGTAGATAAGTCAAAGGGCAGTGCAGAGAATTGGTAATGCATTGAACCTGCTAAGAATCTGAGGTACCTTCTGCAATTTTGTCTGATAGGGACATGCAGGTATGCCTCCTTGAGGTCCAAAGTTACAAGCCAAGCTTTCTTGCCCAGCATGGGAAGAAGCTGCTGTAGTGTCAACATTTTGAATTTTGGAACATCCAGGTAAGTATTTAGAGAAGAAAGATCCAGAATGGGCCTCCAGGCTTTGTCCTTTCTGGGAACCAGAAAGAGTCTTGAGTAAAATCCTTGTCCTTGCTCCTGTGTTGGTACCTTTTGAATAGATCTCATGTCCATGAGTGCTGCAATTTGTCTTTGAGCCTCTGCCCCTTGATTTCGTGGCAGATTTGGCATTCCTTTTAACCCTGGCAGAGTGTGAAAGTGTAACCTGTAACCTTGAGACACAATACTGAGAACCCATTTGTCTTTGGTGATCATTTGCCAATTGTGACTGAAAAGTGCCAGTTTTCCCCCCAAAGGGGCTGCCAAGAGAGAGATGTTTGACAGCTGTAGTGGGAAGTCATTGAGGCTGTTTTTTATAAGGTTGAGGCCTGTCTTCCCCTTCTTTCTGGATTGAAGCACCCCATTGTCGAGGCCTGTAAGTACCTTGTGGTTGACCTCTGCCTCTTGGACGTCTGTATCTGCCCCTTTGAGGTCTGTCTGAAACTGGAAAGGACCAATTCTTTGTTGGCCAATTTCTGCTAAATTGAGGAGGCTGAACCTGTTTGCATAGATTTTGCTTTATCCTCCATTTTCTTTAATACCTCTTCTGCCTTAACTCCAAATAAAACATCCTGCTGCAAAGGTGCATCTAATAATTTTGCTTTAACATGATCTGGTAAAGTCTGCTCTTTTAACCAAGCATGTCTTCTAATGACAGACCCTGTAACTGCTGCTATACAGGAGGCCTCTAAGGAATCAAAACCACACTGCAAAGTATGTTTTCCCACTTGTTCAGCTGCATGCAATAAATCCTGCATTTCATTATAATTAGGAAGATCTGAATTTGGAAGCATTTTTTGTTTCAACTGAGACATCAAATATTGCTGGTATTTAAGCATGTTAAACTGGCAATTTAAGCCTCTCACTGCTAAAGTTGCAGATGTATACACTTTCTTCCCCCATCTGTCTAATGCTCTGAAATCTCTGTCAGAGGGGACTGGATTTTTTGCTCTAGAGGCCTTTACCCCTTTGGGACCCAGGGAAATAGTTTCAGGGTCAGCAACAGGGCTTTTATAAAGGAATTTGTGTGAGTCAGGGACTCTGTAGTATCTGTCTGTCTTAACTGGAGCAGGAGGTAAAGAATCAGGATTTAAACTGGATTCAGAATAAACATCATCCACAATATCTAACACTGGCAGTATGGTGTCTGTGTTGAGGTAATAAAAGAAAATCTCTGAGCCTTTTCTTGGATTCTGAGTAATCCTGGCCCTCCCAATGGAAATGCTCCAGCATGGTATGTAAGCTTTCCCCAAAGGAGTAGTCCTCTGGTGGAGAGGCTGAAGGAACAGATTCCTCAGCATCAGAATCCTCATATGGGGGTAAAGAGTATCCTTGGTCTGAGGATGAATCTGAGGAGATGGACACCAGGTCGGATGAGTCATAGTCTGCATCCTGTCTAGGCCTTTTATCAGGGGGAGGGTGGGACCCCCTGACCAGAGTAGTTAGGTCTTCGGCCATTTTGATCATCTGTTTCTTAGGCATGGAGGCCTGTCCTGGTGAATGCTGAAGTTGTTTCTTTGTTTTAGGTTTAACAGAAGATTTAATGGTTAACTGTGTAAGCCTGAAAACACCCTCTGAAGCTGCGGGTTGTTAGGCTACTCCGGAGCCCTCTGAAGGGTTAGTCTCGGTAGGCCGCAAGTCTGGTGTATCCGAAGGCCCAGCCATCTCCACGTGGGAGTCAGAGGCAGCATGTGGTTCCAAAGAAGTGGTCGTCAGGGGCTGCAAAGGCGCCTCGCTGAAAACCGGAGACTGGCCTAGAAGAAGCTTCATTGTCAGTTTTGGGCCTCGGATGCCTGTCCTTGTCTTTGCATTTTTTGTGTAACCCGGTCGTCGGTAGTTCCGACGGCATGGTGTAATTGAATTTTCTGCCAAAATAATGTCGGGCAAAATCAAATCGACGTTTAATAGTGCACTTGTTAAACCTAGCACAAAACAGACAACCTGTGACGTCGTGGTCTGGGCCTAGGCATGGGATACAATAGGAATGGAAATCCTTATGAGGTATTTGCTTCCCACAAGAAATACAATTATTAACATTTACTGACATTGGTCTGAGGCAAGAAAAAGTTTCCCCAACGGGGTACTTAGCTTTGTAGAAGACTTCGGTTCTGGATTTGGAATGGAAATCTCAGGAGTCGGCCAACCGGCACTTGCGAACTGCTTTTGCATCTGGCACTGCGCGGCAAAAAAGACTGAAGAAAATGGCGTCGGCTGCATCTTATATACCCCTGGCGCATGGACGTCAGGGAAGAAGTGACAGCAACCGATGCTGGATCAAGACTTTGGAACTCAGGCCGACTGCGGGACCGCCTGACGGCAGGATAACCCAAGTGTAATGACTGCAGCAGTGTAACACGATGAACATCTACACATTCAGTGATGACCTGGAGATTTAAGTATGCTTACAATAATTAAAGCAATCTAAATCTTTAAGTCAAGCAAAAAATAAAGTATTTGGAGGAGCATATCTAGTATTGGAAATAAATTCTGCATGGTAAATAGTGAGCTGTCCAAATTACTGCTCATCTTTAGCAAAGGAAGGAATGCTTTCTTGAACAGCAGCTTACAGTTTAACTGTCTGATTTCATATGAAAAGCTCTTCTACAAGAAATAAATGATTAGGTGACCTGTCACCATTCCTAGAGGCATTTCTGATATATTTATCAACCCCCATACCTGCCAACCATCAAGTTATTGCCTCTTGCCCATTTGCTCTCCATTACCAGAGCAAGAGGTATTCATGGCCTAGCCATCATTCTAGCAGCCACAACGTTTTTTTTTAGGACCTAACCCATCCTTCTGTGGCCGATGTTACTGCTTGCTATTTCTCCTCTTGTAGGTGGGGCCTTTACTGGCCAAGCCTCACGAAGACTGCTGTATTAATGGGCTTGGCATAGCCAAACACATCCCCCAACCCTGAATGCTACACATCACACATCTCTCTCCTCTCCTAGAAACCTTTGTAATGCCTGCTAGTCTTCTGGTTCTAGAATTTGCACAACTGCTCTGATTTTTTCTGAATCAAGCTTCAGTTCTTCTGACAACAGAATATAACCCATGCATTTCAGAACTATCACTCTCATTTTAGATTATTCACTCTTCCTAACTTGAAATGATGCCATCCTAAATTATTAACAACTCTATCAGTCTTATGTCATACTCTTGTGTCTGATCTGACCCTACTAGATAATCAGTTATGTGTACATCACCTTCAAAGCCTACAATTACCTATACAAAATGTCTTTGGTATATTCCATGAGCTGCAGAAATGCAATCTTAAAATCTGTACCTTCTTAATGGTGTATTAAACGGGGTCTATGTTCACACATCAAAGAAAAACTTCATAGAATGGCTATTCCACGAACAGTAATCCCCGAACATCACTTTCATCGAAGAGTGAAATCATCATAAAAAAAAAATAATTTAAAGGCAATAGTTGGCTAACATGGAAGTAACCCATGAAGGACCCCCCCCCCCCAACTATACATACCAAATTCGACATCGCACTACAGTGGGGAAAGGGTAAATTTTAAAAGGTTTTGTTTAGTTTTACCTTATACAGAGTGGTACTTCTTTCTTGATGGCTAGCCATTACCTTTCAATTATATTTTTACGATGATTTCACTCTTTGCTGAAAGTGATGTTCACGGATTATTGTTTGTGGAACAGATGTTCAATTAAGTTTTTCTTCAATGTGTGAACATAGACCGTATTAAATGTACACAATGTAGGCCTTTCATCTAGGTTTTTCCAGCAATAAAAAGAAAATACACTTGGGTAAGCCAAGTTACGATAACAATAGATGTGAATGATCACTGCTGAAGTAGCTTTAGCTATATGGGTTTTTGAGACACTAAGACCTTAAGAAACTCTGATCTATTATTTATTTTTTTTATAAATTTAAGAAAAACAGACGACACTTCTCAAAGCAGACTATTACCAAATGCTGTCCCATGCTATCCCTCTCTTTCTATGCACCATAACAAATCTATTTCAGGCAAGGTCAAGGCACATTCCACAAGGGCCTTAGCTTCAATAGTGGCTTTTTGGAAAGAGTTGGACTTTAAGTACAGTGAAGGTAGCTACATGGTCCCCTGAATATAGTTTTTCCAAAGCATTATGAACTGGATTGCTTTTCCAGGTCTATAACAGTCTTTGCAAGAACCATCCTCCAGGGGCTCTAGGCCCTCAGCCTTCCTCTTCTCAGTCCAAATAAATTATGATAGTCTATCTCAGTCCAAATAAATTATGATAGTCTATCTATTAAGCGAAGGCTACTGCAGCAGTCAGCAAATGGTGAACATAGTACAGTTACACAAATAAAGCTTAACAGTAGTAGCCGCTCACTCCCACCCTCCACCCCCTTTTATTTTTATATGTTTTTTTTTTTTTTTTGAAAGGGTATGGACAGTAAATTTTATTTACCTAGCTAGCATTGTCCAGTTTTAGGGCTCTAGCTTCCGTTTCACAGTTGGCATAAAAGCTCTGAAGTGCTTAAGTGCTCAGCCCATTGATTTTCAACAGCTTTACTCAAGCTGTCAATGGTATGGGAACATGGAAGGTGCCCTGAAGCCTTGGGAAGTGTCTGGCTGTTACATCCAGTGCAGTATGTAATCCATATAGCTAAGGGGACTACAGTAGCTCTCATATTCTGAACATCTTATAAATTTGGCATTGTTGAGACTACTTCTTAATATATAAGTAAGGAGTAAGGCTCACAATCTCTTTATTCAGGTTGTACAGATCAATACAAATGCAAATCTTGTCTTGCTTTATAACTGTAACTATATTGTTAATGTTTTGCAATGACTCAACTTCTTCTTACTGATATGTAAGCTCTCCCATTCACATAATTTCTTGCACAAGTCTACTCTGGAGAGCAACTACTACTTTCCTAAAAGCAAACCTGTCTGAAGAATCAGATTTTATCTGCATAAGACAAAGTTTGGCAAATTTCCAAAGTCTGTAAATAAATCAACACATACAGGGATATCACTGCTATGGCTCTGCACACGGAGATGTCTCTTCCTGCTACAACTAATGTGGTGTATATTAACAAGTCATTTTCACACTGAGTTTATAACTTTTCCTAAGCTTATGAGAAGCCAAACAACCAAGAATATTAGGTGAATTATGATTTGAAAAAAAAAATCTTTTACTTATTTTTATTTTCAAATGCAACTTTTATCCCACTGCCTTTACTTGTTGCCTAGAACATGTTAATCTGTGTACAAAATTCATTTTTCAGTGCCTTTTAAGCATGATGTTTCAAACGTTCTACCACAAAGTATCAGTATCTGTGTTGGTGTCTAATTTAACCCTATCATTCTGTTTATCCCAAGCATTTCTTGCCAACATTTATTTTTTCTCTGTTCACTAGGTTAGTCCCACTAAGCTAGTTGGCCCTCTCTTCGGGGGAGAGAAGAAGTGGCATTTATACTGCTACTGGAAATTTGGCTAGGGCATCTGGGAACTTCTTTAACATCCACCTAAGCTATCACCAACTCAAGCAGATGGAGCCTCAGTTTAACATCACATCCGAAGGACAACACACTCAAGAGTGGAGCACCGCCACCCTTACGCTACACTGCAGCATCAGCAATCGATCTACCTGGTGTGAGAACAGAACCCATAGCCTTCTGCACCAAAGGTAAGAGCTGCCTGCTGTGAAAGTGACACTGCAAGAGTTCGATTTTAACTCATCTCATTGCTTGTAATATGTTTTTAGACTTCACTTTACCTGCTCTTTTATTTTTAGCATTAATCATTATTCATTTTCATTTTTAGCATGCATACGTTTCAACATGACAAGTATTTCTTTTATACATATTTGCTAAAAGGTCCTTTCTACCATAGATTCAACAGATGGACCACAGACAGGACAGTGCTTCCTTACTTGCTTACTGTCACTCCTAGTCCCCAAGACTTGAATTTCAATTCCACCGTATTGTAGGGCACTGCATGGCTCATTTTCTTGTCTCTACTACAACTACAATACACTTTTTATTTCTTGCTTCTGCATTTTTTGTTTGACTTGCATTTTATCAAAAACAGCTTTTGATAAGGACAAGTTTGTTTTTCTTAATGGCTGTCCTCCATTAGAGCAAGAACACTCACTCATCTACTTCCTTAGCTGAATAAACTACTTGAAATTTCAACAAGGCATTTTTATTCCTCCCACAGGGAGGTTATCAGCAAGACAGTCTCCTAGATCTGCTAGCTAAAGCAATTTTATCTAGACTATTCCTTTGTACTCTTTCCTGTTTGATAAATTCTTATACTACAAACTATTCTGTCTCTTATTAATGAATCATGTAACTCCACAAATCCAGTCTTTGGCTGCATTCTTTAAGCCCCTGATACTCCAAAGTAATCAGCCAGCAATTATAAAACTAACAATTGTAATGCCTTTTCCCTTGTTAAGAAATTATACATATTCGAAAAATACTTTCTAGATCGACTAACTCTTTTTTAAGCAAAAAACATCTTTATTAAATTATCACATATAACATAGGCAATCATACATTCATATAAATGTAAACATACCATATTGACATATTTTCAGTTGCAAACACACATCCCTTATAATCTATCCAATCATTATCAGTCAAACATTAGATAGCTCATTCAAATCCTGCCTTCTTTTAAACCTCAGTCCCCCTGCAAAATGTTATTCCGCATGCATCATTCCCATAATTCTCATTTTTTCCTATGTAATTTGCTCCTGCCCTTTTCTAAAGTTACCATTTCCAGTTGTTTTATATCTGTTACTATATTCATTACTTTTAGTACACTTGGTTTAGACTATGATTTCCATTTTCTAGTAATTACTTTTTTGGCAGCCACCATAATTAGACTCAGCAAGGCTTTTTGTGTGTAGGTAGTTCTGATTCTGTATCATAGCTCAAGAAAATCGCTTTATTAGCTATACCAATTTGATCACCCAGTGTTTCTGATAGAGTAGTCTACAGGGAATTTTTTAAGTCTGCTAACTCATTACACTCCCAAAAGCATGCTCACAATTACCTCTTTCTTCCCCATCACACCTCCAACATTTTACATCTATCTGAGGAAAAATCTTTGGAGTCTACTTAGGGTATAAAAACACCTATGTAAACACTTCCAAGAAAAGATTCCAAATCTTCTAGACTTTATTGCATTTTTGGGAGCCATACATATATCCTCCCACTGTTTCTTTGTCAATTGGTTATCCAATCTCTCTTCCCAATCCTTTCTAAACTTCTCTGATTAATTCTTAAAGTTAGCGTGCAATATTTTATATGCTCTACTAATTATCAATTTTTAACAGCAGCTTCTGTTCTAGACTCTGCTAAACACTCTACCACTACTGGTCTTTCACTTAGGATCCCCCTACTCGTTTCTCTTTGCCTGTACTTTGATATCAATCCTTGATAAGAAAGGCAGTCTCTAGCCTGCAGTCCAAATGTATTATTGGCTTTTTCCAATTCTATTACCTTTCCCTCTCTAATTATTTGCTCCCAGTAACATGTTTCCTTTGATAGTTTTCTCCAGTAAATTCCAGCCTTCTCTTGCCTATTGTCTGTATCACTAATTGCAGTCATGCCTATTAGCAGAATCTCCTTTCTCCATCCCCCCTGTTGGCTTAGTTCTTAAAATACTTTCTGCTACTTTATGAATATAAAATCCTGTATGGTTATTGTCATTCTCCTTAAGGATCCATATCCAGAATCCTAGTTTGATTTTGTTTCTTGAGCCTCTCCCCTGTTTCATGATCATCCCTTTCCACTCTGAATTATAACCTTCTGTTTGGGCTATGTATAGAAGACATAACTGTGTAGCTCTGAAATATCCCTTCAAAACAAGCAATCCCAAACCACCTTGTTCTACTGGAAGGATCAGCTGATCCCACTTGACTCTTGCCATCTTCCCCTTCCAGATAAAATCCTTCAACTTTTTATTTACTGATATCCACAACTTCTCTGCTGTTTGATCAAAATATGCATACTTGTATATAAAACTAAGAGGACAAAAAGCATTTTGACTGCTTGTATCTTGCTATCTATATCCTAAAATAAAGCTTCCAATTTCTCAGTTTTTGTATCATCTTGTTTAGTCTCTTCCCACATATCCTTAGTTGCCACAACAGAAACTTTTTTAATCTATACTCATAAGTACTTAATTTTATCATGCCCCCTTAAATATGAGTATTTTACAGCTATTTTCTTTGTTTTATCGTCATTAATTTCATATCCAAAAAAGAAGTGAAACCATCTCAAAATGTTCCGTAACACTAAAAATGTCCTTTTCTGGTTTTATCAGGTATAAAATAATATCATCTGCAAATAAAGGCAGCTTTTCGTGACCATACCAATTATATCCTTGAATTTCTGAGTACCTTATTTTCTTTGTAAAATGGTTCTAAATATAACACAAATAAAAGGGAAAGAGGACACCCCTGCCTGGTTCCTCTGCTCAGACACTATTTATCATAGAGGAGCCTATCCACTTTCACCACCGATCACTCATATTTCTTCTTAATCAACCTTTAACTTTATCAGGGAATGCAAATTCTTCCATTGCCCAACTGATAAAATCCCACCTTACTGTGTTAAATGTTTTCTCTGCATCAAGACCCACCAGCAACAATGGTATTTTCTTACATTCTGCTTTCCTTTGGATCGTCATAGTTCTACTAACACTGCCAAATGTTTGCCACTCCTCCACAAAACCATACTGATAAATATCTATCAATTTTGGAATCACTTCTGCCATTCGTTTAGACAAAGCACTTTATAATCATGGTTTAGAATTGCAATTGGCCTGTATGAAGCTGGATCTGATGGGTCTTTGCCATCTTTAGGTATTACAGCTACCACCACTTTCTTCCAGGATGTTGGTGCTTCTCCTCCTTTTAAAATACTAATAAACTCAACCTTCCAGACCTTTATCAGTTTCTTCCCTCCCAGCTTCCAAACTTTCACAGGAATAACATCTACTTCTGGGGACTTTCCTGTAGACTGGTTATACATCATGATTTTTTTCTCTCATCTTCTCCTAGCCTAACTGTTAGCAACTGAACCTCATCTACCTCTAACCTTAGTATATTTAATTCTTACATAAACATTTTCATTTGTACCTCTTCTTGAGTTCCATATTTCTCTACTTCATACACAATTTCATAAAACTTCCGAAATATTTCTAGTACGCTACAGGATCTCTGGTTATCCTTCTTGATATAGGCCTCTAAGCTTGGTGACAACCCTTTCTACTTTCTGCCTCCTGAATCATTGTGCTAAAAGTTGTGGTGTTAAAAAGTTATCATCAAAAAAAAGTTACTTAACAGCAGTCTTTGTAAACACATGCATATTACTGAGGTAATCCTTTATTTGCTGCTTAGAATTCTGCAATTGCTCCTCTGCTTGTTCTGTGAGATTCCCCCATTCTGCAATACTTTAAAATTTGTCAGTCCCTCTAAATAATTCTTGCTACTTCTTAACCATTTCTCTTTTTATTCCCACTCTATTTTAAACTCCACTTTAATTTTATCCCACTCCTTGGCTATATTTTCATTAGAAATGTCTAACTTTCCTAATAACTCCAGAATAATTTCTACTACCCATTCCATAAATTCATCTGCTTTTAAAAGTTTGGTGGGAAAGCACCAGTGTCTCATTTTTTATTTTGGTTATTTGTGACTCATGATCTGAAATATTAGTGGATACATATAAAAAACTTGAATTAAATGCACATGTTCCTGTGATTTCTGTCTAGCCTACCCCAGTTTTTGTATTTTGGAGAATAATATGCAAGTTCAAGCTAAGCAACACGTTTGTGCTATAATTTGATTCAAGGAGCTGATCATGACTTGCTGGACGGTCTGTTACCCTATATTTTGTTACGCGAATATTTATAAAACCAGGGTATCTGAAGTGGGGAGGTAACTGCTGCTTTATTTGTGCAAAAAAACAAGGTATTTAACTGTTGGCGTATTGAGGCCTGTGCATGTGCTTGGGAACTGTGGTGTGTTTTTAGGTGTTGTGCAGCAGAATTGAACGATCTTAACTTACGAGTAGATGTTGTGCAGCAGAATTGAACGATCTTAACTTATGAGAATTTCAAACCTAGGTCTTACAGAGAGAAGTTGTATGATCCTAAATTGTCAGCGATTTATTGCTGTCTGGAGAGAATGTAAACAAGCATTACCAGACTTAAACAAAACCGCTCCAGCTGCACAGTATGTTTACCTTCAGGAATCACAATTAGGAGTGAAACTAAATAAGGTGCATGCATGGACTTTCAGTTTATGTAAGAAGCAGTTGTGCTTTCAAACCACAGATAACGTAAATGTTTTTTTTTCACATAAATTCCACCAAAAGCAGCTTGATTTGTGCATATAATTTCTGCAGCCGTTGGGTCCATTTCCTTGATGTTACAGGACAATATGGTTACTGTAGCCGAATTTAAGATTTGACCAGCATTACACACATTGCTCAATGTGTTTTAGCTATTTACTTATGAGAGCTTATAACAGTCGCACTGAGGGAGCGGAAGTTATTGGCTATATCCACCATTGGTTCCAGAGAATTATTTTGTTTCACATCGTAATGACTGGACCTATACAACTCCTTTTGCTTTTCGCCAAACGAAGGTGCTTTGAGACTGGAGACATCAAGGTTTGGTATTGTGTGCTAAACTCTGTTATTCAACTGCAAAGGTGGTCTTCATTTTAGGCCATTGTATATACTCTCAGTCACGAACAAAGTGATATTGGGCCTGTGGAACCGACGGAACAAGATTAAACCTATTGAGACATTATACTGTTGGTTCTATTTGTACTGCTAATATTTTTTGGGCTATGCAATTCTGTTTCTCTCATAATTCCCACATGCATATGGTTTGGGTTATTTTTTATGAACCTTGTGGGTAACTACTGTTGGATTTATATTGTTATCAAGGCTTAGGGTATCTACTGTCCTTTGATTTTTTCAAACATAACACTTCTTTCAGGGTGTGGCCATCATATTATATTAAAGGAATGCATATATATACATATATATATATATATATATATATATATATATATATATATATATATATATATCTTAGGTTCTTGCTGAATGAATGGGTCTTTGGGCCCATGGTAACTAACGGCTTAGGTTTTGAAATGTCAAGGTTTTGTACTGTTGGGGGGGGTTATGCTTGACTGTTATCTCATTTATAAGACTACTTCCTGAAATACGGTAACTGAAAAAACAGATAACGTTTTCTGTGGTAGATTTGGTGTCTGTGGATGTCTGCAGTACGCTGCTACAGTTGGTGACTACACCTGGTTTCCGATACACAGAATCTGAAGAAGCAGAAAAGCTTTTTTTTTTTTTTTTTTGTGGTGTATTTGGTGTTTGTAAATGCCTGTAGTGGGCTACTTCAACCACAGACACAAGGGTAACTGTATTTTTGGGATCTATATCACTTCTCATCATCACAGCGTTTTTCTGTGAGCCCTGGTGGGATGAAGGAGCGGTTCTCCATTTCTAATTTGGTGTTCAACTTACAGGAAGGTGTTTCTTCATATTTGTGAGTGTTACATTTGACTTAGAGAGTTGTTAATCAGTTTGGGTCTGTTTCTGGGCATTTCTAAGGAGCGGTGTCTTTCTATTATTTGGCAGTTGGCCTATAAGAAGAGGGTTCCCTTTGTGTTCGTGCTTTTTACAATTCCGAAGGCTGATTTTTTTTTTTATAAAATCTATTTTGTACATACACTTATATGATTTAGCAGCTTCATGGAACATTTTCCTTTACAATTATTGAAGACATTGTTCAATTTTTGGGAACCTAAATTAGCCTGTTGTGAGCTACGGGCAGATGAAAAAGCCATTTTCTTTCTGAACTTTTTGAGCACTTTATTCACTTTAGTGCTTTTGGCCTGTTAGTATCTTTTTGGACAATTCGGAAAAGTGGTTTGGCTTACAAGAAGAAGGTTCCTTTTTGGTTGTGTTACTTACTTACTTAAATATTATCAGATTTTGCATAAAAAACATTCATGTACACGTGCATGTGATTAGGACGTGCTGTGAAATATTCCTTTTATAATTTTTGCAGAAATTGATGAACAGTCTTTGATAATTTATATTCACATTTTTTGAAAAAAGCCTTGCAGCAGTCTCTGTCATTGTACACTATACAAGAAGCTGTTGACGGATTTATACCAGTAACATTTTTTCTTTAGACAGATTTATTATATATATTATATCCCTCCCTCTCCTCCAACCAATCCTCATACACCTTTCCCTACCCCTTCCTCCAACTTACCCGACTCTCACTACCACATCCCTTCCCATCTAATATCCCATTACCTTCCTATCACTTCTAACTCCAACTACCATGCCCTTCCTTGCTCCTAAAATCCTTATCTCTACATCAATCCTCATCCTTCTTCTACTACCTCTTTACCATGCCAGCTCCTATACTGATTTCCATTTACACCCTCCACCTCTTCCTCCCCATGCCCTCCTTATAGCCCACTTCCACAACATCTCTGCCTCTTTAGTTCCCTCCCACCCTATCCTTCTCTTAAAAGTAAAACCTTTCCCAAGCACTACTAATTACTACAAACCTAAAGCCATTCACTACCAGCCACTTCTATCTAAGTACAAACCTAATAAACTTATTCACCATCTCACTTACCTTTGCTTAGCCAGCGACATTCACCCCAATCCGGACCAAACTTTTCTCCAACAAACCACCCCAGCACTAATAACAAAACCACCAGTAAATACCTCAAATTCCTCACCATCAACGCCCAAAGCTTAAAAAATAAATGAACCCTCTTTCATGCCTGGCTCAATCACAACTTACCTGACATTGTAGCCATCTCTGAAACCTGGCTAAAACCTCACATAAGTGACTCCGAATTCCTTTCCCCTGGATTTAATTCTCTCCAATCTGACCACCTAAGTAGAAGAGGTGGTGGTGTAGCTGTAATGTACTCCAACCACTTGTCCATCACTCCTTACCCTAATCCCATCCCTTCTTTCAATAATGCTGAACGTGTAAACTGGCCTACTAAAAATAAACAACCATAAAAGCATCTGCATCATTTCCCTTTATATTCCTCCTAGTAACATCACCAATACCCTGGAAGACATCCTCTCCTGGACCTCCTCTAATATTAAGCTAGAAACCTACATTATGGGAGATGTAAATATTGACTGGAAAAAAATCATTAACCCTAATCCCACCATAACAATCAACCTATTTAACTTCACTCAACTTAATAACTTCATTACTAGACCTAACAAAACCACCCCCCCCCCCCAGGCTCCATACCTGACTGGATCCTAGTATCTCATCCTAGCAAAATCATAAAATCTGGTGTTATTCCTGACCCATTAGGAGACCACCTCCCTGCCTTCAACCTTCGAACTACACCCACTTCCCCACACTCTCACCAGTACATTCATACTTGTAACCTATCTAACTTTAACCCTACTACTTTCTCTGACTCCCTTAGACTAATTAACTGGAACCCCCTAAAAACTCTACCATTAGACACAGCTGTTGACTATTTCAATTCAACATTTGTAACTGTCCTCAACTCCCTAGCTCCCATAAGAACAAAAAGAGTTAAAACTAAGACCGCCCCATGGCTCACCAAAGATACCAAAAAGATTATGCTACAAAGGGATAAAACCTGAAAAGCCTACCTCCAATACAAACAGCCAGAAATCTTGCTTAAATATAAACAGCTGAGAAACCTATCCAAAAAACAAGTTATTAGAGATAAAAAGTCTTACTACACCAAACTACAAGCAAATTATGCAAAAAAACCCCCAAACAATTCTGGAACTCTATTAATTCCCTCCTTAGGCCAGGTACAAAAAAACAACCCCAGTCATGACACCAGCAAATCTGACCTTGAAATTGACTCTCTATTCAATACCTTCTTCACCTTTTCTATCGCTGAGCTAACCAAGACCTTTACCAACAATAACCCCCCACCCCTCCCTGCTCAATCTTCTCCTCCCTCTTCTCCCCCCCTTCTTTCGAATTCTAATCTGTCTCCACCAACCTAATAAAGAAACTTCTCTCTAAACTAAAGCCTTGCTCCAATGCTCCTGATAGCATTCCTTCATCCTTCCTAAAAATAGCCTCAGACGTTATTGCTCTGCCTATCACCATCCTGATCAATAGATCACTACTTGACTACTATGTACCCAAACTATGGCATACTGCATTTATTCTTCCACTCCACAAGGGTGGCAAAAACTGTAATGTCTCCAATTTCTGCCCCATAGCCATCCTCTCTCCAATCTCCAAACTTCTTGAAAAATGCATCCACCTGCAGCTCTTGCTATTCCTTACCAAACACCAGCTACTCTCTCCTACCCAACACAGCTTCCGCCCAAGACACAGTACTGACTCCACCCTTCTCTCCTTCTTACATTCTGTCAATTTAGCCCGTGACTCTGGTAATATGGTATCCTCTATTCTGTTGGACTTATCTAAAGCTTTTGATACATCTCCCATACCCACCTACTAAACCATTTCTCTAAATCTCAACCTCTCTCAAAAAACCCTTTCATGGTTCTCTAGCTATCTTTCTGACAGGTCCCAAGCCGTGAAATGGGGCCAGGCCACCTTCAATTTCCTTCCTACCCCCACTGGAGTACCCCAAGGTTCCATACTTGGCCTATTGCTAGTCAATATCTTTATTAATGACTTCCACAAAGCCATATCTAATACCAAAATTGTGCACTACGCTGATGATTCCACTATGATCTGCTGCGCCACAAACCTAACAGAGCTCCAATTTCTGACACAAACTGCCTTCTTAACCACTGAAAAATGGATGCTCCAAAATCACCTCTCACTAAATTCCAACAAAACTAAGATCCTTCTATTCTCTCCCTCAAAATCCTCCCTTCTTGATAAAAACTCACTTCAAATTACCAGCCTTAACAACTCCACTATCAAATTCGTACCCTCCGCCAAACGTCTTGGTATCACCATCGATGATCACCTAAAATTTAACACTCATATCCAGCTAAACATCAAGAAAACACACATAAAACTTGGCCTACTTTACAGAAACAACCACTTCCTCTCTCCTACCACCAGACTAACTCTCGCCACAACCTATCTCCTTCCCTCTCTACTGTATGGCGCTCCTCTGCTCACTAATTTATCTTCCACACTTACTTCCAAACTGGAAGTATGTTACAATAAAATCTCCAGATTCGTCACCAATGCCAAATTCTCCTCTCATCACTGCACCTCCCTTCACTCATTAAACTGGCTTGAACTCCCCAATCAACTTGAATTTCTCCAAATCACCACACCCCACAAATTATTGTTCCAACCCACTAACTGCCCTGCACTATCCAATATACTACAACCATATACCCCCCACAGATCCCTTAGATCTACCCACCAAAACCTGATTACCATTCAAAAACCCAAGCTCCCAGCTGGTCAGCTTCTGTTTTCCTTTTCCCTAGCTAAAAAATGGAATGCTCTGCCCTCCACACTGAGGACCTGTGACAACCTTAATAACTTTAATACTCATCTTCATTCCTACCTCTATCTAAACAGGAAATGCAACTGTACTCTTCAGCCCATACCTCTCAAGCTCTCCTCCCCCTTTACTCCTGGATAACCTTACCTTCCTAACCTCACTCTCTAATGTAGATTGTATATGTAACTAAACAGTAAAATCTAGCTATTATGCTATATGCCTGTCTTTTTCTCCTGAAACTGTAATTGTTTGTTTTTTTTCTTTTTTTGAATGGAATCTGTTGTTTGTAATGCAAACTGTCTTTGAAACTATTCATATAAGTAAACTTTGTGTTGTGGAGCTTTTCTTCCCAGGCCTCCACTGAAAATGGGCCCCCCAAGCCCAGTGGACCTCCCCAGTTATCAAACTAGAATAAATAAATAAATATTTTTATAAATATCTTCAAGAATCTACCTTTTTCATTATATTTTCCATTCTGGGTCCCCCAATACATCCTCACTGCTGCAAATCAAATTCTAGTCTGCACCTATAAGTAATATTACCTGCTGAAAGCTGATTTTCTCTCCCAGACTTTTTTTTAAGCTCCATTGTAACAGTTTTAGGTGGAATATAAATACATGCCAATGTAATCCTCCTCCCTTGCCGGTAGCTCCTTAGTACTATAAATCTGCCATTATTATCTTTTTCCCCTCTGCTATCACTATTGTAGCTCCACTCTCAATTTCCTTTGTTCCAGATATTCCACAGAATAACCATCCTGAAAGCCTTTCTTTATCAAATTCACATGCTCGGTTCTTTCCAAATGTGTCTCCTGCAGCACAACTATTTGCCCTGTGAATTTTTTAAAATAGTTCACTACTTTTTCTTTTTTGTATATATTTGTGAGACCATTCACATGTAAAGATAATATAGAAAGTGTAATTTTGACGGTGCAGTGGCGCAGTGGTTGCATTGTCTCCTCACAGCAAGAGGTTCTCGGGTTTGATTCTCGGCTGGGGTGTCTTCTGTGCGGAGTCTGCATGTCCTTCCTGTGTTCATGTGGGTTTCCTCTGGGTGCCCCGGTTTCCTTCCACATTTCAAAGAGATACATTTAGAGCATTTCTCCCCGGGCCACCACTGAAAATTGGCCTCGTTCCAAGTTGGACTTTCCTGGTAAACAAATGTTAAACAAAAATAAATAAATTATGTTAAGAACTTATTATTCTCACCTGTTATGTGTAACAGCTTTTTTTAAATGTCTAGTAGTTTCAGCTTTTGTATTACATGCATAAACTAATGCTTGGCAGGCTGACCTTTTATACAGTTGTTTTTGTCACATCCATTTGAACCTATATCACATCTTACAAAACTTTTTGTTTTAGTGAAAACCATAAAAAAAAAACTCCACCAAACACCCCCAAAACTTACTAACTTAATACTAGCACACAAAATTATGTACATCTTATCACTCCTAATAGGAACAATTGTCCCAGACTGGCAGCCACACTCAGAGACTTAGATTAACCTGTAAGGAAGGTTTATCCACGCTAAGTCACATGGGACAGCCTGTGCTTCTACTTCCACTAAGTGCTGTCAGTTTTTGTCTTATCTTTGTTCATCTCCCAGATTAGAAAACAACTTGAATGTTTTCAGAAAGCATCATCTCCTAGCCACTGAAAGAAAAAAGTATTCTGTTATTAATGCTCCTTATCAGATTGTCTCCACAGATACAAGAGAAGCAGATACACAGTTGCCTGTAATAAAAGCACTAATTTATTAGCAAGTACAAGTTTTTATTACCATTTCCCTATGCAACAGCAAGAAAAAGCATATAAAGTTTTCTTGCATTATACTGTTTTGTCCAGACTTTTTTTTCCTTTTTATATTGCAGTGCCTACATTTCTTAAAACTGAACAAAGAGAATGAAAGAAAGAAGGAAACAAACATGGATACTTGTTTATGTTTGCATCCTTATTACACTTGAAAATAATTGAAAAAGCTTTACTTTACAGCATTCCAGGTTATGCATGCCCTGCATTATAAAATACTACTGTTAGCAAAATTTTGTTTTACTTACAGTATCTCTTTCCTTCCTCTTCCCCTCTCCTAAATGTTCTTACAAGCATTAATGACATGAAATAGGGCATATGCTTTGGAGTCCCCTACAAGTTTAACAAAGTCAAAGAAGTCCAATATTTCCAGGTTTTCTTGTTCTGTCAAGTTTCACAAATATAATTAGTTCTTTGTAATCCCACATTTATTTGTCAAGTTCCAAGTTGCTGGGTTTCTTATTGATGTTCTCTATCACCCAAATCCAGTCTCTGCTTCATTTCCAACACACTCCTGGTTCTTCTAGTCAACTCTTGTGCTTTTTTCAGTCTCTCAAGCATTTTTCTTTGAAACATTGGAAAAGGTTTCACTGACAGTGTCTCTCTATGGGCTTTATTACCAGAAGAACAAGAAGCAAAATCTCCTTCTGTTTGATAGCTCATTTTCTGTTGGACATTTTTTTACTATTTCCTCCTTTGCATGCTCTGCATCAAAAAATGATTTTGACCCTCCAGGAAATAATGTTTTGAAAACATCTGGGTACAGCAGCTTGGATATCAAGCTTGCTTCTCGATATTCCCTGACTACTGGAAAAAAAATACTCCTCTTCTGCCTGGTGTACAGTGAGTAATCATTTTTCATAAATACTCAACTGTCTCCAGCTTTTAGTACTTTGTTCTATCACATTTGTTAAAATCAACCCTTTCTGCTGGTAGGATTGCATCTTTTCTATTAAAGGTCTAGACTGCTTTCTCACAGCCAGGTTTGGAGCATACGCATGATGTGACCTTTCAATTAACAACTCCTGCTGTGGAATTCCAGTCCAGTTGCTTATTTGTGCTTTCACAAGATTAAAACAGTCTATTCCTGCAAGCTTCTCTGGTACAGCAAAAAAATCTCAGGCTTCCCTACAAGCTCTGCCCTCTAATTCTATTTTTTTAAACATCTCTTCTTGAGCAATCTCATACTCATCCAGCCTTTTCTCCATTTCAACTTCATATTTTTTGCAGTTTTTTTCACCTCATCTGAATATCTGTTTAAAGCTTCTTCCATTTTTTCCAGCCTTTTATTTGAGTTGATGTACTCCTTCAGTGTTTCACTTGCTCTTATTTTTCATCTAGGTTACTGGAAGCTATGTCTTGCACCAAAGACGGAGCTTGAACTACTTTTTGCTAAACAGCAGCAGAATGCTCAATATATATAACTTTAGAATAGACGGATGAAGCCCCCACTATGTCCCAGCTGACCCAACTTGACTGACAGCATGGTTGCAGAAAGGGCTGGGTGGGAGAGGTCAACTTGCCAATTTTCTGGAGAGGAAGGTGGTAGCATGGCCTGTCATGCTTGCAATATCTTACAGACAGCAGGTGATCACCACCAAAAGATGCTGGGGCAGATTTTCACTGGGAAATGACACATGTGCCACTGAGTCTTGGATGATATCAGTGGTGACATGCACATCATTTACTGTCCATGCAGGCATTACCAATCAGCTGTCTGCTCACGGGGGGGGGGGGTAGGAAAGATGACCTCCATAGGACCACTATACTGGTCTGCTCCCTATTGCTTAATATACAACAGAGACAATGTGGATGAACTTCAAGACTCCATGAGGTGTATAGTTAGACTGCCTTCTAGAAGAATGGATTACCACATGGCAATGAAGTTTGTAGCCTATTTAAATTTATATACTACCAAGGATAGTAAAGAAGCAAGCTTATAATGGACTCATGTTGGCTCGCATAAGGCAGTTTCGAAAAATGTAAAAATATCAAAAAATGCTTGCCAAAACTACCTTCAGTGAGTGTCCAAGGAAATGTTTTTTCTGTTTTTGCAAGGAAGGACAAACCCTAGGCACCCCATACCCCCAAAACTTATACACATGTGTGTGTGTGTGTGTGTGTGTGTGTGTGTGTGTGTGTGTGTCTGCATACACACACACACACCAACTCAGAGGTCAAGCAACAATGGAGAAAAAGCAAACTCCATTGTCAAGGAAGTACTTGGATCTATTCATATTCACCCACACTACCTTCAGTGACCTGACATGCTCACATGTATAACATCAGCTACTGCATAAAAATAATGTGGATGTTCTTCATCTCACATTGCTGCAGTCCTTACTTATGGGTAGTCCGCTGTCCTCGGTCGGCCCGAATACCAAAGTATTAGGCTGACGTCGGTCATGGGCGCACAGCCCTGACATCAGAGCGTCAGGGTATAAAAGCGCATGACCGACGTCATATCCTCAGTCTTTTTTGCCGCATGGTCCGATGCAGAAGCAGCGTTGCAAGTGCTGTTCGGCTTTCTGAAATTTTTCGTTTTCGGAGTTTCAGACATACCAAGTTGGGCTAAGTACCCCGTTGGGGAGCATTTTTGTTTTTTCTTGCCTCAGTTATTTACCGGATGTCAGAAAAAGTGAATAATTGTATTTCTTGTGGGAAGCAGATACCGCATAGGGATTACCACTCGCTTTGTATCCCTTGCTTGGGACCGGAGCACGACGTAGTTGGGTGTCGGTTTTGTGCTAGGTTTAATAAGCGCACTATTAAGAGAAGGCTAGATTGCGCTAGGTTAGTCTTTGGCAAACGGTGTAATTATAATATGCCGTCGGATCCTCCGATGCCCGCTTCCACGAAGAAGCGTAAAGACAAATCTGTAAAGCCTAGGCAGGATGATTCGTCCATTTCGGACGCCGGTCCTTTAGAGACTGCAGTGGAACAGGTGGATCCGGCTGAAGTTTCTGTTGAGTCTCAGGGGGAAACCTTGATTTTACAGGATGTGGCCTCACAGGAGTCAGGTCAGGCTGAAGGGGCCTCTCAGGTTACTATTCTCCCTTCTTTGCCTAAGGGGGTTAGGCCTTCTGCTACTGTTTCTAGGGCTCCTTCTAAGGGCAGGTCTGTTTTGCCTTCTTCTGGAGTTAGTTCTGGTTCTTCAAGGTCTGTACCTAAGAAGCATATGCTTAAAATGGCAGAAGATTTGATTACTTTAATTAGAGGTTCCATGCCCCCTCCTGATAAGAGGCCCAGGGTAGAGCCAGAGTTGGAAATTTTGGAGCAGGCCTCAGATGATTCTGAGTCTTGACTGAAGATGTTCAAGATTTTCCTCCTTATTCGGATTCCGATGCAGAGGATTCTACTCCTTCTGCTTCCCCTCCAGAGGATTTTTCATTTTCAGAAATCTTACACTCTATGAGGGAACATTTTAAGTGGGAAGGACAGGATTACTCAGATTCCAGAAAGAGGCTTAGAGAGTTCTTGTTTTACCACAGCATAGACCCTTGGCTATTCCTCCTGTTTTGGATGTTGTTCAGGATGTTTTTTCGGAGGCCTCATTTAATCCAGATTCTATGCCTCCTGCACCAGTTAAACCGGACAGGTATTATAGGGTACCTGAGGCTCATAAATACCTATATAAGAGTCCTAGGGCGGACCCAGAAACTATTAGTCAGGGGCCTAAGGGTGTTAGGGCTTCTGTTGTAAAGAATCCGGTTCCTCTAGATAAGGAAGCTAGAGCTTTGGACAGATGGGGTAAGAAGGTGTACACCTCTTCTACTTTAGCAATGAGGGCTTTAAATTGCCAGTTTCATATGTTGAAATATCAGAATTTCCTCCTTTCTCAGCTAAAATCTAAAGTGGATGCTTTGGCAGAGGGCATAGAGTGTAAAGAATTGCAAGATTTGGTGCATCTTTCTGAACAGGTGGGGAAACATTCTTTGCAGTGTGGTTTTGATGCTTTGCAGGCTTCTTCTAGAGTGGCTGCCACTGGTTCAGTTCTTCGTAGGCATGCCTGGCTTAAGGATCAGAATTTATCTGAGCATGTTAAGTCTAGAATTCTGGATGCCCCTTTACAGTCCGAAGTTTTGTTTGGTCCTCCTGTGGAGTCTGTTTTGAAGAAAATGGAGGACAAGGCTAAGTCTATGCAGACTGTTAAAGATTTTTTGCAGGTTCAACCTCCTAAGTTTAGTAGAAATTGGCCTGCTAAGGGGTGGACATACCCTTCTTCTGATTCCCAGTCTAGGGGTAGATCTAGGCATGGTAGGGGCAGAGCTCAGAGTACCTTTAGGCCTAGAACATGGAGTTCGCCTGCTCAATCTGCTGGTGAGGGTAGGGGCCAGTCCTTTCGTAAACAGGCCCAATGACCTGCATTTTCAGCTGCCAGATTCTTCTTGCCTGGCAGCTCCTTTGGGAGGAAAGCTAGCTCTCTTCAAGCAAAATTGTTTTTTAATCACCCAAGACAAATGGGTGTTGGACATTATAAACAAAGGTTACAAGTTTTATTTCCATACATTGCCTCCTTTCAAAGGTATGCCAGACATTCCTCCTCGGCAAAGGATGGAGGCTCACAAACAGATTTCATTATTTCTTCACATGGGAGCTATACAGCCAGTACCTCCTTCAGAAGTGGGTCTAGGGTTTTATTCCCGCCTGTTTCTAGTACCAAAGAAAGGGAACACGTGGAGACCGATTTTGGATTTATCTCTCCTCAACACTTATTTGGACATTCTGAAGTTCAAAATGTTGACATTACAACAGCTTTTGCATCTGCTGGGAAAAGATCACTGGATGGTAACTCTGCATCTAAAAGAGGCTTATCTTCATGTTCCTATCAGGCCCAGTTGCAGGAAGTACCTGCGTTTTCGAGCTGGGAATTTACATTATCAGTTCTCTGCATTGCCCTTTGGCTTATCTACTGCGCCCAGAGTGTTCACAAAGGTTCTGGCTCCAGTGATAGCCTTTTTCAGGATGGAAGGAATACAAATTTATCCTTATTTGGACGATTGCCTGATTATTGCACAAGACAAGGACGAGCTTCTTCAGCATCTACAGTATGTGATGGTAGTGTTAAGATGCCTAGGGTATTCTGTGAACGAAACAAAGTCCAGTCTAGTACCCTCTCAGGACATGTGCTTTCTGGGTGTGAGACTGAATACAGCTTCCCAGATGGCCTTTTGACCCCGGACAAACAGAAAAGTCTTTCACTTTATTTCCATCAAATGTCTCTACAGTCCAGGCTGACTGCAAGGACAGTCCTTCAAGCCTTGGGGTTCATGGCATCTTGTATTCTGGTGCTTCCCAATGCCAAATTGCATATGAGGAAGCTTCAATGGTATCTCAAAAATCTATGGACACAACACTGCCAGGATCTAGACACTGTCATTCAGATAATACCTTGCATTCAGAAGGAATTTTTGTGGTGGGCTCAGGAATGTCACCTAAACAAGGGACTCTCTGTGACCCGACCAGAGGCGAGTCAGATTCTAACGATGGATGCCTCGGACAAGGCTTGGGGAGCACACCTCAATGGAAAATGGGTGCAAGACACGTGGCCTGCCAAACATCAACATTTGCATATCAACTTGAAGGAGATGTTAGCAGTACAATTTGCATTGATGGCTTTCAAGGATTTACTTCACCCAGGGCAGGTGTTGATTCTAACAGACAACACAACTGTCATGTGGTACATCAACAAGCAAGGGGGAACTCATTCGTACCCTCTTTGCAGACAAGCGATGATTTTGTGGGAGACAGCTCTCAGTTACAACCTCAATCTTCAGGCAAGATTTCTTCCAGGAGCACAGAACTCCTTAGCAGATGTATTGAGCAGACAAATAGTGGATCCTCACGAGTGGAAATTGGATCCTCAGGTATTTCAAAAGTTGACAGTGTCATGGGGAACTCCAGACATAGATCTGTTCGCTTCTCCACTAAATTACCAGTTGCCAAAGTTTTGCACAAAAGGTTTCATCCCACAGCTTGGAAGGTGGACGCTCTGTCATTCAGTTGGAACAATCTTCATGTATATGCCTTTCCACCTCTACCTCTTCTGCCCAAGGTTCTCTTGAAGGCCAGACAAGACAAGCCATCCATGATCCTGATAGCACCGGATTGGCCTCGACAGCACTGGTACCCACTACTGAGGAGTTTGGTCCGAGAGCCTCCATGGCCTCTGCCTTTGATTCCACACCTTTTGTCTCAGGAGGGCAATCACTTTCTCAATGTCAGAATTCAGTCTCTGCATCTAACGACCTGGCATATTCTGTTTTAGATTCTGGAGGTTCTCAGCTTCCACAACAAGTTTTGAATGTTATTTTGGAGGCCAGGAGGCCTAGTACAAGGAAAGTTTATGCTGATAAATGGAGGAGATTTTTTATTTGGAGCAAAGGGAAGGACTTTGATGTTTCCAAGCCTAATTTGAGTGCTTCCTTACAATATCTTACTGAGTTATTAGATAAAGGTTTGTCCTTCTCCTCCATAAAGGTTCATGCTGCAGCCATTTCGGCTAATTATGACTGTGACCCTCCTTTATTCTCTCATCCTTTGTTTAAGCAGTTTCTCAGAGGGGCAAAGAACATAAGACCCCCACGTAGAGCTCCTACTCCTGCTTGGGATCTCAATTTTGTGTTGGAAAAGCTTACTCTACAACCTTTTGAGCCTGCAGCTACTGCCGAGTTAAAGTATTTGTCATGGAAAACTGCTTTTTTGTTGGCCATTACTTCTGCAAGAAGGGTTTCTGAATTACAGGCCCTTATGGCAGTGGAGCCTTTCTTGATTTTTCATAAGGATAGGGTAACTTTGCGTACTAATCCTTCCTTTATGCCTAAAGTGGTTTCTAGTGTGGCCTTAAACCAAACTATTTATTTGCCTACTTTTTATGCAAATCCTCAAAATAAAGGGGAGAAGATTTTGCATACTTTGGATATTCACAGGCAGTTGCGTTATTATTTGAGCAGAACCAAGGAGTTCAGACAGTCTCAGCAGTTGTTTGTTTCTTTTGCTTTGGGTTCACAGGGTAGACCTGTTTCAAAACAAACTATTTCTAAATGGATTGGGTTTTGTATTTCTTTTTGTTATTCCCATCATGGTAAGGAGATTCCGACTGGAATCAGACCTCATTCCACTAGAGCTACTGCAACTTCTACTGCCTTTCTAAGCAGGGTAGCTACAAAGGATATTTTGGAAGCAGCCACTTGGAGTTCAGTACATACTTTTCTAAACATTACCACCTTCCTCTTTATTCTAAGTCTAGGGCTGGATTTGCCACTGCAATATTACAGGGCATTTTAGCAGCCCCTAATGCTTTATGATTTTGCCAACCTCCCTTTCCCGTTGCTTTGGGATTCTACCCATAAGTAAGGACTGCAGCAATGTGAGATGAAGAACATAGTACAGTTTTGTACCTACCATAAATGTAGATGTTCAAGATCCACATTGCTGCAGTCCAATTTCCCTCCCTCCTTCCGCTCTGTAGCTTAGCATGGTTATATGGTTTGGGTGATGGCTGTAGTGGGCATATCTTTTGGGAAGGTACTCTGTTTTTTGGCTGTGACCTTTCTTTTAGGGCCTTCTGACATCTGGGGCAAGAAAAGACTGAGGATATGATGTCGGTCATGCGCTTTTATACCCTGACGCTCTGATGTCAGGGCTGTGCGCCCATGACCGACGTCAGCCTAATACTTTGGTATTCGGGCCGACCGAGGACAGCGGACTACCCATAAGTAAGGACTGCAGCAATGTGGATCTTCGAACATCTACATTTATGGTAGGTACAAAACTGTACTTTTCTTCTCATGTTCTCCCTTAAAGGAAGAACAGATGGAATGCCCTGACTAACCCTCAAGGGCTTGAGTTAGTGTTCAAATTTAGGCCACCACACAGTACAGTCAAATTTTCTACCTCCATCCAGCATGCTCTGAGGGTTACAAAAGAGCAAAATAATCTGAGGATTCTCAATACTCTTGCACAATTCACTGACAGCATTATTAAGGACAGTACAGAATGCTAATAAACCACTAGTACATACAGGAAATTAACAATTCATGGAATCTGTGTAAAATAAGCATATTTATTCTAAATGTGAAACTGGACATGGCATGTTATGAATATCATGGTTTGGAATCCAATACTCCCTTAAATGCAAACTTTCATACAAATTGTGAATGCTATATGTAGGTGTATGACCCAAATGAAAGAATGAAGTCTTAGAAATGCAGCATGGCAGAAAGGTGAAATATTACATGAGCCTGTAACAGACAGAGAAATATGAAAAGGGCCCAAGTGGTGAATAAACAAATGACAGTACTAAGTTTACTGATGCAGAGCTGCCTTTTTTTATATACATAGAAAGGCGAGTCTAATGGGATCTCACAGTGGCTTGTGAAATACAAATTGTAAAAGTATTTATTTATTTATTAATTTTACATTTGTTTACTGGGAAAGTCAGACTGGACATAGGTTCTTTTTCAATGGAGGCCCAGGGAGAAAAGCTGCACATACAAAATATACAACTGACAATTCTGTATACATAAGACGCTTTGATATACATCATAACAATGTTACTGCAGTAGGATAGTACTTATTGCAAAATTTTTGAAATATTGCAATGATAAGTGTAATAATGCAATATTTTTGAAATACTCCATACATGGATAAGAGCACTAAAAAACTTGACTTGCGAGAATCTACATGGGCACCTTATGATTATAGTTATACATATATTCAAAATAAAACACTAGGACTTCCAGATGGCAGGTGCAGGAGGCAAATTGCAAGAATTTGAAAGTTTCAAGAATTTTGAAGTGAGCCCCTATACAGGTCCGAAGTAACTGGATATATGGTAGGAATGGCACAGCCATTTTAATCAAATATATAAACTTCAACAGCAGAGAAATGAGGTATAACCTATTAAAGCAGCCACATTTTGGAAGTTTGGGACAGGGACCTTATCAAATGGCCTGACAAAGTGAAACAGCCCCCAAAAAATTGAAAGCAAATTTCTGGCTCACAGTATGTCAAACCTCAGAATGTATTTAGGCAGGAATTTGGACTTGGCAACAGGATCAATTAAAGTATAACAAACTAGTAGCATACTCTTAAAAAAAAAACTGTAACTGTACACAGTTAGACGAACAGACAGATCAGGTCGTACTGAGTTAATTTTGTAGGTGAGGGGTGGTAATGCATGGACACAGCACTTAATCTGCATAATCTACAATTTTTGATTAGGTGTTACAGCAGCTGAAGCAGATAATCTATATAAGGTATGAGAAAGGGTTTTAGGGATTTTGCTGTCAAGAAGGAATTGAGGTAGGCATGTACTGTCATAAACATGCCACTATTTCCCATAAATATAACATCTTTGTGCGGCAATGCTTACACAAGTACTTTTACACACCTTTCAGGTTGCTTACAATGTTTCCTTTGTCAAATCCCACATGCTGAAGATGTAACCAGGCAGCAATGGTTCAAGGAAGTAACCGAGTACTCATCCTGCACATGTCTAAAGATGACGGCAGGATGGCTGCCTATGGTTGCCTGCGACTTATTTTTGTTTTTAAGCTATAGCTATTTTGTTACTTTTAAAGTGAGCTTTCTTTTGGTCTGCTGACTTGATCACTGTTTTAGTGGGTGTTTTACATGGTAGTCCTGTGGAACATAAAGGAGTGGGCATTACTGTCTGTACATAAGTGCTGAGAAGTGCAGGGGACCGTGGTGAACACAGTCTCTTATTTTGCAACACTCAATGATTTCCTAGCATTTATTTAGCCCTACTGAAGTTTTAAATACATCATGTTTTGGGGAGCATTACAGTGGATGCTGTTTCTTGCCCTATGAATGTCAGAGGCTTGTTCATGCTTTGCTTGGATTTGTAGACTACTTCAATGCACCATGTTTTAGGGAATGCTGCTGTTGCTATCATATTTACCGAAGTTGAACTGCTCTTTTCCTGATCTCTTGGTCAATTAGTTTTGAGTATCGGACTGACTTTGTATTCTACAGCTTGGACGGTTTCATTTCCAGGAAGGGGAATTTATGCTGCTGTTGTCATATTTACTGAAGTTGAACTGCTCCTTTCCTGATCTCCTGGTCGATTAGTTTTGAGTATCGGACTGACTTTGTATTCTACAGCTTGGACGGTTTCATTTCCAGGAAGGGGAATTTATGAGATTTATAAACGGTCATTTCATGAATTTTACAAACTGATGACTTGCTGATTCACTTGCAGTCTGACAGAGCTTCATTTTGAGGACGTGCTACTGTTTAAGATGTGTTGCTGCTATTTTTCTAGCTACAAACTGGACTACTGACTAAACAACAGTTATTTTTATTTACACTGTTGCTTTAGCTTTGCAAATACTGTTCTTTGCAGTTTAATATAATAACCAATTAATCCTTTCTATACTGTTTAAAGTATTTGCATACTGAATAGCATTTCTCAGGTTCATAGATTTACACTAGGCTAATGACTACTAGGGTCTTTATAAGCCCAAGCCATGCAACCCAATCCAGTTTTGTCCAGTATAACCTTGGACTCCTATACAGTGGAGTATGATAGCAAGGAGGTAACTAAGGGTTGTGTGTGGGGGGTATATTAGTTGGGGATTCATTTAATTACAATCAATTTCTGCCCATCAGAGACATAGGGGGCCATGGAGCAAATTAGCGATTTCCCAGCCAAAGATCAAGGTTTCTTTTGAATAGGGTCATTATGAACTCTGCTTCATGTGGATGGGGAGCTTATTCCATAGTGCAGGGATCATTTGAGATGCACATTCTCTCTCCAGCATGTTCTACTTATTTATGTCGCAGGCAAAATTCAGTTCCTTGGATCTAGTGTTTCTGGTCCTGTTTGTTTTGCAGATGTGCAACAGATCCATCAGAGCTGGATATGAAGATGCCTTATATGCCAGGCATAGATCACCTGTCGGTAACCTGTAGGAGATAAAGTAAAGAGATAGGGCCTTAAGGTGATCTGTGCAGGACCTGATATTCATACTCTGAATCTTCCTAGTGAGGAACCTTTGAGGGGATTCCAACTATTTTAAGTACCTGGTTAAGTAAATGCCAAAGGGGACATTGTACTCAGTGATGACTCTGACAAGGGCCAAGTAGAATAGTCCTATAACTTCCTTGGACCTGGATGCTATAGTCTTGCTTATGAGTTAGACAACATAGAATGATTTTCTTACTGTCTAAGCTATGTGTTGGTCAAAGGCCAAAGGCCAGATTGCTGTCTACATATGTTTCCAGACAAACAACTACTAGATCAACTCTTAAGGGTGTTTTAACAATGTAGTAATTAGCTTGGGCAGATGATTTCCCAGAGGGCACTATAATGGATTTCTTCCTTTAAGTTTGGCACCAGCCATTTGTTTGTGCTTGACCCTCTTGTAGGATGCCAGTGTTGTGGGGGAATCTATGATAACTCCTAATTTACAGTTATCTGTGAATTTGGTGAGCCAGAGGCCTTAGACATTAGTCTTGACTTTTGAGAAATGGATGCCAAAAAGGAGCAGATCCAACACAAAGCCCTGGGATACTCTGCTGGTTACTGGTCTCCTGGTGGAGGCAGTCTCTCTGATCCTGACTTCTTGGATTCTATCTGTGTGCCAGCTGGCAATCCATAGAGTTAAGTATGGATCTATACCTAGTTCTGAGAATTTGTCAATAATACCAAGTGCGGTATTGTATCAAACAACCTGTACAGGTCAAGGTAGTTGGTATGTACCATTTTCCACTCATACATAGCTTCAGTGACCATCCTGAAGAAGCCTACCAGGTTGAGTAGGCAATACTTCCCTTAACAAAGACAAACTGGGATTGGTCCAGTGTCTGTAGGCTGCAGTGTCCTTGTTAAACATTCCCATGATAAATTATTCCATGGGTTTGCATATTAAAATGACTTGTCAGACTGATGTGTCTGCAGTTCCTAGGGTGAGTTGATGGTCCACCCTTATGAAGGGGGATGATCGTTGTGGCCCTCCATTCACCTGGCACTTAACATATTCTCTGGCTGTAGCTGAAGAGTGTCACAAATGGTCCTGCTAGGTCATGTTTTAGGCTATTTAGGAAGCAACCAGGGATACTGTTGGGGTCCATTGGAGCAATGTTTTTGGCTTTAGCAAGCACCGCCTTGACCTGCCTCCTGTTGATAGTTGGGTGGGTATACTAAAAGGGATTTCACAGCCAGTAGAGTTGCTATGTCACCCTGGTCATTGAAGGTTGTGCCATTTATGGCCAGTTCTGTACACTGCTGACTGTTACCTTTACAGTTCCTGACACAGCTGAAGAAAGCCTTCTGACTGTCCTTAGCCTTTGAGGCTACCCTGACCTAGTAATTGGCCTTGTTGGACTTTATTAGATCTCTTAGCTTCTCGTTTAGTTGAATCAGAGTGCTCTTGTCCCTACAAGAGTTGCTCTATGATTCTGGTCATTACTTTTTTTCTTTTATTATATATCCTGTTAAGGTAAGTATTCCACCAGTGGGGGGTTGTTTTTGGTGTTAGATTTTTGGCTTACTTCTGGTAGGTCTGGAAGCCTCACTGCAACCATTTACATGTTTGAACTGCCCAACTATAGGCCCACTGCAATTCTATCGCCTCTCTCTAAAATCTTGGAGAGATGCATACACAAACAAATCATACAATACTTTATATAAGAGAATCTAATAACCCCCACTCAGCATGGCTTTCACCCTGGTCATAGCACCTCTACAGCTCTTATTTCCTTCATTAACACCATCTCTCAAGCCAGAGACCAGAACAAACTGGTCTCTTGCCTCTTTCTAGATCTCTCAAAAGCTTTCAACAATCTCTCTCACCTTCTCCTCTTAAATAAGCTCTCTGAACTCAACCTGTCTGCCTCTACTATCTCCTGATTCTCTAGTAACCGCCGCAACCGTTTCCATCTGTAAACTAGCTCTTCACTATCTCTCCAGAACTCCCAATAAATGTGGGTGTTCTACAAGGCTCAACACTTGACCCACTACTATTTAACATTTTCACCAATCAATTATGTTATGCCTCCCTCACATTCTTCGCTTGTACAATATGCCGATGACTCCAGAGTCATCACCATAGCCAATACCCTCTCTAACCTGCATACGACAACTCAGAACTCCTTTCTGTCTATCGAAAACTGACTCATGAAGAACCAGTTAATCCTAAATCCAAAGAAGACCAAACTTCTTTTCATCCCCAAAACTATGAATCACCTAAAACCTTCTTTCTCCATCACTTCTCACAATAACACAACAATCACAGTGGAAACTCACACCATACTACTTGGGGTCATCATTAATGACCAGCTGAAATTTGACCTCCATGCTCTCAGTAATATTAAGAAAACACCAAAAACTCAGTCTCCTCTATAGGAATAATAATTTATCTAGTAAAGCCAAATTAGCCCAATCCTATGCCTACTTACTCCCATGCCTACTTTATGGCTCTCAAATTCTCATCAATTTACAAACCACACTACTCTCTAAACTAGAATCCACGTACAATAAGGTGGCCAAATTTGCTACCAAACACCCCTACCATTTTCTCCACTACACTATCCTCAGGAAACTGAACTGGTTAGAACTTCCCTAAATCCTTCTCCTCTCTCATCTGCAGATAATTCACTCTATACTGCACCTGCCCTCCTCCTGTCCCAGCATTTCCACTTTCATCTTCTTCTACTTACCAACCAGAGCTTTCTTCACAGCTCTGAACAACACCTCCTTTCCATATACAAGCCAGAAATCAAAATCGGAGCAAACTTATACAGCTATTACCCAGCTGAGAACTGAAATAAACTTCCATTGGACATTCGAAACATTAAGCCTAAACACCAGTTCAGGAAATGCTGTAAAAAAAAATCTAAGCAATACATGGCTATGTCCCTGTAATCATCCCCCTGGTTGACTGCACTCCTTTCTTTTCCCCACCCTAACACTTATTTTTCTATACCTAATTCTCCCTCTTTATCCACTTATGTTTCCCTGCATCTCTATCACTATATCTAGCTATCCTTTATTACCTGCATGATTTCTATTGACTTCAACAGTACAATAAGCTACTATACACTAGGCAACTATTCAGTTGAACTGATGAGGAAGAACACTGTATCCCAAATGGATTTTTTGATGTTCATCGTGTTACCCTGCTGCAGTCATCACACTTGGGTTATCCTGTTGTCAGGCGGTCCCGCAGTAGGCTGGAATTCCAAAGTCTTGGTCCGGCGTCAGTTGCTGTCGCTTCTTCCCTGACGTTAGTGTGCCAGGGGTATATATAATGCAACCGACGCCATTTTCTCCAGTCTTTCTTGCCATGTGGTGCCCGAAGCAGAAGCAGTTCGCAAGCGCCGGTCGGCCGACTACTGAGATTTTCGAATTCGAATTTCAGACCGAAGTCTTCTATAAAGCTAAGTACCCCGTTGGGGAAACTTTTCTTGCCTCAGACCGATGTCAGAAAAAGTTAATTGTATTTTTTGTGGGAAGCAAATACTTCATAAGGATTTTCATTCTTATTGCATACCTTGCCTAGGCCCAGACCATGACGTCACTAGTTGTCGTTTTTGTGCTAGGTTTAATAAGCGTACTATTAAAAGATGCTTTGATTTCGCACGACACTACTTCGGTAGGAAATTTAACTACACCATGCCGTCGGAGCAACCGACTACCGGCGTGCACAAAAAACGCAAGGATAAGGACAGACAGCCCAGGCCTAAGCCAGATTCCGAGGCCTCGACTGGCCCGGTCTCCGGTTCTCCGGTCCTCAGTGAGGCTCCAACGCAGCCCCTGACTACCGCAGAACTGGAACCCGAGACCGCTTCAGAATTTTTGACGGAATGTACCAGGCCGACGCAGCCATTTAGTTCAGGCCCTACCGATGACATTGATGAAAAAGATGTCGGTGCTGCAGAAACGCCATCGGTTTCTGAAGGCGTTTTCAGACCAATGACGCTCACCATTAAATCGTTTTCTAAGACAAAGACTCCTATTAAATCTAAAAAGACTGCACTTCAGTCCCCTGTTCAAGGCCCCATGCCTAAGAAACAGATGCTCAAAATGGCTGAAGATTTGATCACTTTAATCAGGGGTTCCCAGCCCCCTCCTGACAAAAGGCCTAGCCAAGAGGAAGATTATGCATCCCCTGAACAAGTGTCCATTTCTTCAGACTCCTCTGAGGACCAAGATTACTCCTTCTCCCCTTATGAAGATTCTGATGCTGAGGATTCCATTCCCTCAGCTTCTCCTCCTGAAGACTACTCCTTTGGGGAAACTTTACACACTATGAGGGAACATTTTCACTGGGAAGGTCAGGACTACTCTGACTCGAAGAAAGGCTCAGAGAGTTTCTTTTACTCCCCCAACACAGACCACTTGCCATCCCACCAGTTTTAGACATTGTGGATGATGTTTACTTAGAATCCAGTTTTAACCCTGATTCTCTTCCTCCTGCTCCGTAAGCCTGACAGATATTATAGAGTGCCTGATTCCCACAAATTTCTTTACAAAAGCCTTGTTGCTGACTCAGAGACAATCTCCCAGGGTCCCAAGGGGGCTAAGGCTTCTATGGCTAAAAATCCTGTAACTTCTGAGAGGGATTCCAGAGCACTAGACAGGTGGGGGGAAAAAGGTTTACACCTCAGCCACTCTAGCTATGAGGGCACTAAATTGCCAATTTCACATGCTTAAGTATCAGCAATTTCTAATCGCTCAGTTAAAGCAAAAAATGACCACTCTCCCTCAACAATCTGAATTGAAAGAAATGCAGGATCTGTTGCATGCCACTGAACAGGTGGGCAAACATACCTTACAATGTGGGTTTGATTCTTTTGAGGCCTCCTGCAGAGCAGCTGTCACTGGGTCTGTTATACGTAGGCATGCTTGGTTAAAGGAACAAACTCTACCTGATCATGTTAAAGCAAAACTTCTAGATGCTCCCTTACAGCAGGATGTTCTTTTTGGAGTTAAAGCAGAAGAAGTCTTAAAGAAAATGGAGGATAAGGCAAAATCTATGCAGACAGTCAAAGATTTCCTACAGGTACAGCCCCCTCGCTTCAGCAGAAACTGGCCAACAAAAAATTGGTCCTTGCCAGCTACAGACAGACCACAGAGGGGCAAATACAGACGCCCAAGGGGCAGAGGACAACCACAAGCCCAGTACAAACCTCGCCAATGGGGCACTACAACACAGAAGGGAGGAGAAGACAGGTCCCAATCTACCAGAAGGCAAACTCAATGACTTGCACCTCACCTGGCCAAGCAACACTCTCTTGGCAGCCCCCTTGGGAGGAAAACTCGCACTTTTGTCAGACAACTGGCACATTGTCACAAAGGACAAATGGGTCCTAGACATAATTTTACGAGGATACAGATTCCATTTTCACACCTTGCCAATGAAAAGAGGAATGCCAAACCTGCCACAAAATCAATGGGCAGAGGCACAAAAACAAATTACAGCTCTCATGGATATGAGAGCCATTCAACTGGTACCTACTCGAGAGCAAGGTCAAGGATTTTACTCAAGACTTTTTCTAGTGCCCAGAAAGGACAATGCCTGGAGACCAATTCTGGACCTTTCAATTCTAAACACCTACTTGCAAGTACCCAAATTCAAGATGCTAACACTATAGCAGCTTCTTCCCATGTTGGGCAAGGAAGCATGGCTAGTAACGTTGGACCTCAAGGAGGCATACCTGCATGTCCCTATCAGACAAAGTTGCAGAAGATACCTCCATTTCATTGCAGGTTCAACCCATTACCAATTCTCTGCAATGCCCTTTGCTTATCTACTGCGCCCAGAGTCTTCACAAAATGCCTGGCACCAGTAATTGCATACTGCAGACAAAGAGGAATTCAAATATACCCATACCTGGACGACTGCCTCATCCAAGCAGAAAGCAAGGACATTCTATTACATCATCTGGCTTTTGTGAAACATCTACTAAATTGCCTGGGGTACACAGTAAACGAAAAGAAGTCAAAACTAGTACCCTCACAAAATATGACATTCCTGGGAGCCAGCTTGAATACAACGGCCCAGAAAGCTTATCTGACGCCAGACAAACAACTACAACTGAATAAATATTTCAAAACAATGGCAACAAAGGCCCAATTAACTGCAAGAAAAATTCTGCAGGCCTTGGGTTTCATGGCATCTTGCATACTACTAATACCATCTGCAAAGCTGCATATCAGGAAATTACAGTGGTACCTAAAAAGCGTATGGTCTCAACGCAGCCACAGCTTGGACACAATGATATCTCTCATTCCCTGCCTACAACAGGAGTTTCTATGGTGGTCACAGGTATGTCACCTCAACAAGGGTCAGCCTTTCACCTTGCCCCCAGCCAGGCAAACTATCACAACAGATGCATCAGATTACGCCTAGGAGGCTCACATGGCAGGACAGTGCGTTCAAGGCGTATGGACTGCAGATCAAAGGAATATGCACATCAATCAAAAAGAGATGCTAGCTGTACAGAAAGCTCTGACAGCCTTCAAGGATCTATTACATCCAGGACAACTGACAATAAAGACGGACAACACCACAGTAATGTGGTACATAAACAAACAAGGGGGTACTCACTCCTACCCTCTGTGCAGGCAAGCAATGACCTTATGGAACACAGCTCCAGCTTACCAAGTTCAGTTACAAGCTCAATTCCTGCCAGGACAGAAGAATACATTGGCAGACAACCTCAGCAGAAACATGGATCCCCACAAGTGAAAACTAGATCCACAAGTATTTACAATGATAACTCAAAAATGGGGCCTTCCAGACATAGACCTGTTTGCCAGCCCTCAAAACTATCAACTAACAAAATTTTGTACAAGGGCACTTCACCATCAAGCGTGGAATGTGGACGCACTCTCTTTCAGTTGGAAAAACCTGACAGTATATGCCTTCCCTCCATTGCCTCTCCTCACAAAGGTACTTCTGAAAGTCAAAAGGATCCTGAAAGACCAAAAATGAAAAAACCAAAAATCTGAAACTCAAAAATCTGCTAACTATGTAACTATACCAACACTAATATCCTAACCCTGACCCTAACCCTAACCTGACCTGACCCGTCCCTAACTATCACTCGACCACTTAAACCCCCTCCCACCCTGCCACCCCTTCACCCCCTAACTCCCCTGCTTCACATATTTGCCACTATTTAATACACCCTTGCTTAACCTAGCTAAAACCATCTAAAACTCTAACTAACCCCACCCTAACCCTAAACCCAAAACCATACCATCGACCTACCTTACTGACCTAACACCAGGGACCAAACAAGTTTTGGCAATTAAGGATTTATATTTCTTATTTTGTGTTTTTGGGGATTTTTTTTTTTTTTTTTGGTTTTTTCAGGATTTTTTATGAAAGGAGAGACCTCGACTGATTCTCATAGCCCCAGACTGGCCACGCCAGCACTGGTACCAGCTATTGAGGAATATGGCCCACCATGGATATTACCACAAATTTCCCATTTACTCACGCAACAAAACAATCAGATTCTTCACAGCCAGCTCAAAACCTTAAATCTGGCTGCATGGCAAATCAACTAAGCATCCAGCCAGCTTCTCTTTCCCAAGCAGTTATGGGTGTTATTCTGGAAGCTAGGAGGCCAAGCACCAGGAAGGCTTATTCGGACAAATGGAAAAGGTTTTGTGCCTGGAACCAATCTAAAGGCCAAGACACAATTCAGCCTCACATGCCTCACATTCTACAGTATTTAACCGAGATGTTGCACAAAGGACTTTCTTTCTCCTCCATTAAAATCCATTAAAATCCATGCTTCAGCTATTTCGGCCCACTACAACACGGATCCACCCTTATTTTCGCATCCACTTCTAAGGCAGTTCCTCAGAGGGGCAAAAAACATTAGACCACCCAGGAGAGCACCTACACCAACATGGGACCTCAATTTTGTTCTGGAAAAACTAACGCTACCTCCCTTTGAACCAGCTTTCTCTGCAGATCTTCAGTTCCTATCATGGAAGACTGCCCTGCTGCTAACAATAACTTCAGCTAGAAGAGTCTCAGAGCTACAGGCACTAATGGCAGTGGAACCTTTCCTCATTTTTCATCAAGACAGGGTTTCTCTATGAACTAATCCTTCCTTTATGCCTAAGGTGGTTTCCAGTGTGGCTTTAAATCAAACCATCCACTTACCCACCTTCTTCCCAAATCCACAGAACAAAGGTGAGAGACTCTTGCATTCCTTGGACATTCACAGGCAACTTCGTTACTACTTGGACAAAACTAAGGCTTTCAGAAAATCTGACCAGCTCTTTGTATCCTATGCTACAGCTTCTCAAGGAAAGGCTATATCAAAGCAAACCATTTCCAAATGGATAGGTCATTGCATACATTTTTGCTACACCCATCATGGAAAACCAGTTCCTGCTACCATTAGGCCCCACTCTACCAGGGCAACAGCTACTTCTACAGCCTTTCTCAGGGGGGTTCCAACCAAGGAAATTTTGGAAGCTGCAACTTGGAGTTCAGTACACACCTTTACCAAACACTATCACTTACCACTTTACTCTAAGACCAGGGCGGGCTTCGCCACTGCAGTTCTGCAGGGCCTTCTAGCCTCCTCTAACCCTCTATGATACCTCCACCCATCCTTAGCTTTGGGATTCAACCCAAGTGTGATGCCTGCAGCAGGGTAACACGATGAACATAGTACAGTTTTGTAACTACCATAAATGTAAATGTTCAAGTGTACACCCTGCTACAGTCCAGGTTACCCTCCCTCCATCCCCTCTGACCTACTGGCTAAATCTCTTCAATACCTTCCTGATGTATTTGCTTATAGCTGAAGGGATTTTGTGTTTGTGCAAGTTTACTCAATTTGGTACTAATTACTGACCACCTTTTTGGGGGCACCTGACATCTGCGGCAAGAAAAACTGATGAAAATGGCGTCGGTTGCATTATACATACCCCTGGCGCACTGACGCAGGGAAGAAGCGACAGCAACCGATGCCGGTTCAAGACTTTGGAATTCCAGCCAACTGCGGGACCGCCTGACGACAGGATAACCCAAGTATGATGACTGCAGCAGGGTGTCCAACATCTACATTTATGGTAGGTACAAAACTGTACTTTCTGTATAGTATCAGGTGTACTCAGTAATCATTCTGATTCATAATGTCTTTTGATTCTAACTAGTCAACTGGTACTCCTGCATGTGATAATAATATGCTTGTAGCCATTTACTAGGTTTATGTAACTATGTGGGTATGATCTATGCACATGTAACTATAAATAACTATATGTAACTATACGTTTGTAGCTTTGTACCATGTTTATGCAACTTTGTTGTTATGATCAATGTCTATATTTATGTGGAGCTTTTCTCTCCGGGTCTCCACTGAAAAAGTGCCTCGGCCCAGCTGGACTAACCCGGTCAACAAATGTCAAATACATACATTGTACAAGGTTTCTGTGAATAATTCTGCATAGGTAGCTGTGTTCTTGGGGTTTGGGAGGAGATGTGAATTTTGACAAACTATCGCTTGACAGGATGCTGTTTGCTTTAGAATAGTTCCTGACTGTTACGGGCTTAGTTGGGTTTTCAGGGTTGATTTTTATTTCAAAGGAAACAGCTCTATGGTCTGACCTCACCAATGAGGATGTGGCACAGGGGAGGGAGCAATGCTCTCCCATGCTGGTGAGTACTAGGTCCAGTATGTTTGCTACTCTGGTTAGAGTGCACAGCAACTGGACCAGGGGGGGTGTTCATGTTGCTAAAGTCCGGGAAACATTGTGCCTGTGCGTTAGAAGCAGCCTACTTTGCCCAAAGTATAGATGGATGTTGAGCACCTCTAGTACATCTAGGTAAGAGTGGTGAGGTTCATGGGTCACCGAGGGTGACTTGTAGCTGACCAGGAGATGGTAAAGAACCTTGTCTTTGGACACTTGGTATAAATGAACTCCAGGGCAACATCCTGTTTAACAAACCTGGAGTTGTATTTTTTGCTAAAGTAGACTGACACACCTCTATCTTTAGCCTCTGTTTGTGCTGCTGTTCCCTAAATGTGTGGAGGGCACTATAGCCTTGACCTGCCAGAGTACTTTCTGCAGCTTTAAACCATGTCTCGGTAACAGAACAGATGTCCACATTCTCCAAAGCTGACTTATACCGAACTCAAACACAGCTCAGGTCCTGCTGCAAACCAGCTACTTATTGTGCATGGGACTCTCTAACGGATTCTAATTGGAACACTGTTTTTTTTTTTGGCTTGCTTTAATTTCCGGAGGGAAATGTAACACTCCCAGTCTATCCCTTCATAAACACAAGCTTCAGAACTACTTCACTATCATCTACAATTGACTTCTTAACAAACATTTACTGTCAATATACAAAACAACTCTGTCATGCTATTTGGTACATCACAAAAATTGTATTTCACTCAGTTTATTTATTTATTTCCAATTTGATGAATGGAGAAGTCCACTGGGACAAGCAGAGCCCATTTTCAATGAAGGCCTGGAGAGAAAAGGTCCAAAAACAGTTAACAGAATATAACATAAGTAAAGTATGTAATATACACTATACAAAAGCATAAATATAGAGTTTAAAATACAAATACAAAATCAGGGAGTATACGTTTAAAAAACACAGATGTTAAAACACAGATAAAGTCAAAAGTAATACAGATAATATAATTAAAAGTCCAAGTCATAAAGTGTTTATACAGGTTTAGTGTTTGTTCTAACAATAATGTTAGTGATCAGAGGTGATAGTAGAGGAGATTGAAGAGAGGTTTGAAAAAGACTGTAATTTAGGTGGGAAGGGAGCAGGAACAGTCTCAGTTTGAGGTATGGTAAGAATGGAGGAGAGATTTGAAAATGGAATGGTTGTGAGTACAGCGGAGGGGGGGGTGGAGAATTCCATAGTTTAGCTAAAGAGTGTGACAGAAGTAATTGGCCAGGCGGGCGAACAGGCTAATAGATTTTAAGGAAGTTTTGGTTTTCACATCTAAGAGTATGACTGGGGAGGTAAGGGGTTAAGATAGATGAAAGAGAAGGGCTGATGGAGGGTTGGAATATGAGATTGTGAGCAGTGGTGAGTTGTATGAATTTCTGGAAATTAGGATGCTCAAGCCAGTTTAGGGAGTGGAGGGAATGGCAGTGATGGGTGGAGTATTTGGACCCTGTAGCAAATCTACAGACTTTGTTATAGCAAGCTTCCAGTTTGTTTTTTAGGATAAGTAGGAGAGGAGTAAGTAGAGGGGCACCATACATAAGACAGGGGAGCAGGTAGGAGGAGGCTAGAGTATGTTTGGTAGAAACGGTTAGATAGCGATTGTGCCTATATGGCAGACCTAGTTTTTGGTGTTTTTTTTATATTATTTTAGATGTGGACATCAAATTTTAAACGTTCATCAATGGGGACACCGAGTAGTTTGGTGTTAGGTACAATATCAATTAGAGTGTTATTGTGACTTTTGTGGTTTTCAGTTTTATTACCACTAATACTGCTTCATTATACAACTTACCACTATTATTGCTTCTTTATATGTGTTTCAGCTGCTAATAACACAATACTTAGTATTTATCATAAAAATGTTTTTGTCTGTATTTTGTATTTGCCCACTGGGGCCAGGTCATGTCTGAAAGGGGTCTTAAGACTAGTCACCTAGCTAATAAATGAAAAATAAAAGGTAAGCAAAAAGTTTAAATAATAAGCTCTGCAATAAAACTGAAGCCAAACTGAAACTGATGGCATGGCAGAATACAGGATTATTATCCCTTGTTGTTGATTTCAGAATTTAACTGTACAAGCTGGACAAAATCTGAAATTACCTTATTAGATATGTTGACACTATTAGCTAAAAAAAATGCATTACTAGACTTAAGAAGAGCATGCAAATCTCCACCTTTTGCAGCTGAGATGACCATGCTAATGAATGACCTTGTGTAGAGAGAAGATGAGTGTTAGGGAGCTCAACAGCGAGAAGGTTAAACATAAGTAAGTCCCTTGGAGTCAGAATTTTTATATAATGGAAAAAAAAAAAAACAAGTAATCTCTGTGGTATCCTCAAAGTCTCAAACAACCCACTAAACAAGTATAGTGGGTCCAAAAACAAAACAGTGTAAGAAACTTCTGTGTGGAAGATTTTCAGTCCATATACCTCTAGTTAATCACTGTACATTAACATTAATCAGATCAGACAATAGAAGTAGCGAACTGAACCTTGTCTTAAGTAAAAAAAAAAAAAATAATAATAAAAAAATATATAATTTGAAATACTGTACAGAATTACTATGTATTCGAAAGTAATCCAAGCAAGGCAGGCAGCCTATTTCCAGTCAGAAATCCTTTATTTTTATGTAATGCTATAAAGAAGGAAGTTTAGACGATGGTCAAGAATATTCTTATTAGCAGTGGTTATGGCATACACATTCTGCTGATGCTGACAGTTAGGAATGGTTTGTGCTTTTCTTGAATTGTTATTCTAGAATAATGACAGCCCTTCTTTTAGGCTAAGAATTAAAGATGTCCAAATGGTAAAGGTTTCAGGGTAACAAAGGGGTTGTAACTGACATAGTTGTTTAGTTTACTCTCTACAGTATAACAAAAAAAAACATGTAAACAGAAAAGTATATTTTGGAAAGAGGTTAAAATGAATCATGATTGTATACTGTTATTCAAATGTGTCTCTGTAAAAACTAGTATATATATGTTAACATGCAGTTTTTCCACTTTTTCTAATGAATAAATAGTAAGTTTGAGGGATAAAAATGCATACACAAATAAATAACAGATGTATGGAAAAAGACCTGCAGTAAACTAACACATGCATCTGATAGTTTTAAAATATTCATTTGAATTCATACTCCAAAAAAGAGTGCTAGATTACTTCCATAACTTGTCCTTATCAAGGATTTGCCTATGATTTAAGATTATGATTAGCATAGTAAACCAAAGAATCCCTTCCAATACTGACTTCACTTCCTGATTTACAGCTAGCAGTCTTAACATGTTTTTTCTCTAATTAACTAACCATGTTACATCACTTACAAATGTAACGGAGATAGGCAGGCAACTATGAAAGAAGACATGGCTGTCAAATCGTCTCACATCTAAGAGATAGGCAGGCAACTATGAAAGAAGACAGGGCTGCCAAATCGTCTCACATCTAAGAAGCAGAAACAGCAGAACAAATGTTGTGTTACTCTGGCAAGATGAAATAATAAAAGTATGTAGCTGAGAATGAACAATCTGTGCAAGACTTTCTGGTTGTCCAAAGTAACTCAATTTGCAGTTTAAGGCACTAACTAAAATGCTGTACATCATAAAATGTCCACTACTTCACTGCTACAGCAATGAAATCTGAGCTCAGAAAGAGGACTGATGCATAAAAGATCGAATGGAGGAAGGTCAAAGCAGACCATGAATCTCACCTCTTTCTTCCACAGGATAAATGAGTCGGTATTTGCTTAACCATTTGCTGGAGAAGGAGATGCAACAAAGTTTACTACAGCAGCAGAAGCAAGACTTTATCAAATGGACAGATATGTGTGTGCATGTATACATCTAAGTTATCCCTGCCAACAACATGGATGGTTAAACTATAGTGTCATTAAATAATGACTGCCTAGTACAATTCTACATTGATTCTGGTAACACATCACCACCATTAAACAGACAGTGGCACACTAAGCCTACATCTCTTAAAAGGAAGCTGGCAAAATGATGTGGAGGCAGTATACCTTTCTGGATCTCAAGTGAAAGTTTGTGAATGAGGTTAGATTACTGGTAGGGTTGGCTGGGGGGTTAGGTGTAGGATTAAGGAGTTGATTGCCTGCTCTCCCATTCTCAAGGGTTGGGGACACTCATGGGAAACCACTGCCTGTGTAATCTCTGGTGGAGACCAGCAGCCTTACAGGTAGCCTACTTAAGCTGGGGGAGGGGGGTGCACAACATTATATCATTCACATGCCACCTCCCCTAATTTAGGGACTTTACTGTCTGTTATGTACATGAGGTTCCCAGTGCCTCATTCTGAAACTCCCTACAAAATCCCTTGCTCTTCTGCCACTACAAAAGATTATTACTCAGTCAACTACCAAAGAAGCAATAAATATGTCAGAGGTAGCCCGGAAAGGAGCAACAGGTGGGCCAGGGATGTGCAGGCAAGTTAACTAGGAAAACCACCAAAGGGCTAAGTACAGTCTGGTAGGGAGGGTTATGAAAATCTTGCAAAGGTAAAACTCTTTGCTCTGGATAGTGAAGTGTGACATAAGGTCACCCTACAGTCAAAGGAACTGAGGAAGGAGGTGAGCAATCGAAAGAGGGAATACTGTAAGGTGGTATGGGTCTTAAACTAGGCCAAAGGAGTAATTAAAGCAGTAGGGCAGGAAAAACAAGCAAACAAATTATTAGGTAGGACACACAGCATAGTATGAGCGAGCAACATTCATACGTAACTTTTTTTTTTTTGCTTTTACCATCTGGTGACTTTCATAAAAGAGGCAAGTACATCTGAAACCGAGGAGAATTTAGTCCCAAGATAACAGAAAGTTGCTTAGAAGAGATGTTAGGTCCATGGCTAAAGCTGCTGATGCCCCATAGGTAAGATCTGGAATAGTATAGAATCTCTTTCTTTTTTGTCTCTCTCTCATTATTGTTTTATTAAACAAATACTCATTTGAACTATGAAAAATAATGAAAACATGGAATACAGCCCACTGTATTTAGTGAGGTTCCCAACTTCTCTAATGATGATTCTATTTTTGTCAAGAGTAAAGCTCAAAAGTAGACTTCTCCCCTAGCTATTTACATTAGGAATCCCAGGGAGAGGTACAGGAATGAGGCAGTTGTCAAGGACAGGATCAGCGACAAAGGAATGTCCATTTCAAAGTCTGCTGTCACTAATACTAATGAAGACGGGCATTTGAGGAACAAAGAATCACAGACAATAAGAAAGACTACAAACATTTTGTAGGCCCCATTGTTCAGATTACTGTCAAAAGAAAGGATGCTTCTAAATGCAATAGTATTATCAAAAGCACTGCCCCAACAACAACAACAAAAAAGAACAATGAAATGTGTTTCTTTTTGAATGTTTATTCTTTCAAGAAGATGCTGACTTCATAGATAATGTGCAACTGAACTGTGGAACCTTGAGAAAAAAAGGGAAACTCAGAACATGTTTAAAAAAAAAAAAAACTCCTGACTCAGGACAGTAACTTTCAGCTTCATTAAAAAGCTGTTATTTCTTCTGAACAGTGTTGACTTACATTATTAAATATTCTACAAAGTATACATGCACTGATGACATGAAGAGACAGATTCTAAAAATATAAATACAAAATAATTGCACATTTTCTGCAAAACAGCATTTTTAAAAGCATTTCAGAAAGCCTTGAATGTTGCTTACCAGTGAAAAGAAGCTATGTATGTATGTATTTATTTATTCACTGCCTTTTACTTAATGCAGGAATAAGGAATGAAACACCAAAAATTATGCTAAAGAATATAGGCCATGTCATAAATGATATAATTTATTTTTATAAAATAATAACGCACAACAATTACTGTCAATGAAATCTTCTTACAGAAGCAGACCCTGCTTTATCCCACACATAATAGTGAGAAAGGGTGATCCCTGTCACAGCAAGCAATGGACATAAGGCAAAGAACCCATCCTGGATGGGATGTCAGTCCATCACAGACAATAATGAATGCCAAGACTAAGAATTACTCTCAAAAAAAAAAAAATACGGACTGCTTAAGCTGCATATGGGCTGGCAAATAAAGTACAATCAATGATGTATAAAAAGAATGCAGAAAAAATGGGTGGTTATTTGGGGACTCTCTTCCTTAGTGAAACATGTTGAGACAAATCACTGCTAGTGTCCATATTCTGGTTCCTAGTGAAACACGTTGAGGCAAATCTCTGCCAGCGACCTTCAAATTGTGTTTCCTAGTGAAATATTTGTTCTTCTTTCGGCTTTTCCCGGTTAGGGGTCACCACAGCGGAACTCCGATCTGCTAATGATTGGCAGTAGATTTTTTACAGTGCGGAGGTGCCAGCCTGACGCCCAATCTTCAAAGAAGGCACGCCCATTCACACGTCTTATGTTGAGACAAATCACTGCCAGTGACAACCTAATTTTGTTTCCCAGTGAACCATGTTGAGATAAACCACTACCAGTGATCTCCAAATTTTATTTCCTAGTGAAATATGTTGAGAGAAATCTCAGCCACTTACCTCATAATTTTGTTTCCCAGTGAACCATGTTGAGAGAAGTCACTGCTAGTGTCTTAACTACACTCGAGTACTCCACTACAGTGATAGCACTGCAGAAAAGAGAACTACCCTGCTTCTCAAATGACAGCATCTACTGAGGCACACAGTTCAGCAATAATGTATAACTAGATGTGGGTAATACTGGGTTTAACCAAGGCTAGCAAAGTTTGATCACAAGGGTGAAGCCTGAATGACTTAAATATGCCAGATGTGGGTAAACCGGCATCCTCCCAACACCCACACATAAGTGTATTATTATTTATTGTACAACACCATTATTAAAAAAATGAAAGAAAGAAATTATATATCTTTAAAATACCAGGATTGTATCAATAGACTTCTTTGGTGAACCCTCTGTTTTTGCTATCTTCCATGGCTGGGGAAGAACTCCTAACATACTGCGCATAACAGACAGGTACATACTAAAGCCTGGTATAGCACATTAAATTAGGCTATTAATGAGCTTGAAAGTGAATCTAGTATAACATTCTAAACTTACATCATCTTTGCTCTGAGACTTTTCTTGCCCTTTTAACGGATTTTTTTTTTTTTTTACAGCACATGAGTTCTAGCTAGTTGTTATAAATCTACATTAATGCCCAGTGCATTAATGCTATCAACAGGCTTATGAAAAGATAGTAGAGTAGATGAAGCTCTTAAGTTCTACTAACTAGCTTTATTAAAAATATCTCCTTTTCAACAGTTTCCACTTAGTCAAAAGTATGTGGATAACAAAGGAAAGCACTTGCACAGATACAGAGATCAGAGCTCCTTCTGATCGACTTTACACAAATTGTAACATCACTGAACTACATTTAGCAAAAAATACATATTGCAAACCATATAATCAGACAGTGTTTACTGGAGCATGTCAAAAAAGGGGGAAAAGCAGTGCACCGATTTGTAGTATGCGCCACACATTCTTACATCAGCTAAAAGCATATTCTGAAATGAACTTTTCTAGGAAACGGCTTGCAACACTTTGTATCTGTTTAACACTTTTAATTATTAAGTAGCTTCTTTTACAACTAATTCAAAAAGAAACAGCAATGCACCCGTAAGTGAGCTGTTATAGTTATGGGCAGGAAGGCATAAAGAATAAAAGCTCATATGCTAATCAGCCCTATAGAATACACCTAACTGAACAAATTAAAATACTGCTGTACTGGTTATTCAGAAAAGACATTTATTCAGGCATTTTACATTTGTTGGTTTTAGTTTTTAAATCTGTTCTTTTAATTTAAATTTGTTCTTTAACACTTTTACAAAGATCTATGAAACACCTGCCATAACACAAACAGTAAGTCGCAATATAGTCATCTTACCTATGACAAAAGTAATGCAAAATCAAGTAATGTTTTAAACTAATTGCGACTATGGCTTCTCTGCTGAAAAAAAGAATTTCTCCTGGTGGTCCTGGAAACCTAAGACTAAAAATAAATGATCTCTTCAAGCAAACACATCTGTTTTAACTAAAGGTCCTTTGTGAGAAGCTAATTTGTGACAATGTCACTAGAAGCAGAATAGGGCTAATGAAATGCACAGGATCAGCTCAGAAATTAATTTCCAGGTAAACAATGAATGTTACTCAGATTCTTCCTGATGAGTTACAGAAAGAAGCAATGCAAAACACTACTAAATACAAAGCCCTTCTTATCTTGACTAATCCCCCGCTTTTGAAAAGGGATTCTTTCTAAAGCAGCCTATCACAGCATTGTAAAACTACCCTCTTGTGTAAATCATTAATTTTTGAAATTACTTTTTTTCAAATCTAGGTCTTACAAAACACTTTCCTGTATGGTAACCTTGGACTACCACAGTTCTGTCCCTGATCAGAAAAAAATCATTACGAAAAATACAAAGATGAACTGTATAATAATGTAACACTTGTGTCAGCTAACAATGTACTGCAATCAGCATCTCTAAGGAAGCATCTGAAACTGAAAACTATACATATGCACAAATCTCAAGATAATTTTCACTATTCTGCTCCTTCCCACCTAAAATGGTCAGAACAGGATAACTGCAACAACTGTATTACTTTTAGAGTTAAGAGCCCTTGTTTTTGAACAGTCGGTCAGGGGACTGTATGAGCATTATTTTGTAGGGGGCATCTTGCACCTCTCCTTAACCACCACCCCCCCTTTTGAAGTAACTGGAATGGGGGGTTGATTGTACACTAGTCCATCATACATAATGCATACCTCTCAACCCCTTAGTACAATAATTCTGGACAAAGTCAACAATAGGGACAGATTTTAATTATTGTTTTTATAAACTTATAAAGTTGTTAGAATAATAGGTTTTGCCACAGCATGGATTTTCTGAAGGATATGAAGTCTGAAACTCAAATATCTATCATAATTTAATGACTGAAACTCTCACTGATTTGCCAGAATACAACAAATATTATCTGGACAGTTGAGAAGTATGAATAACAGAATGAACTGAAAACAGATTTGGCTGTATTGCTTATTTTGACATGTGTACTGCAGTGGTGCTGCGGTAGCATTGTCGCCTCACAGTAAGACGTTGTCTTGTTCGATTCTCAGCTAGAGCGTCTTCTGTGTGGAGACATGCGTGAATGGGCGTACATTCGTTGAAGTTTGTGCGTCAGGGCCGGCAACTCGGCACGTAAAAAAAAATCTACTGCCAATCATTAGCGGACCAGAGTTCCGCTGTGACGACCCCTAACCGGGAAAAGCCAAAAGACACAACAGCAGCAACAAGAACAACAACATGAGCTTAAGTCATGGTAGGCATAGAAAAATAAAAAGTTATATACTCACCATAATGTTCCATGTGAGTTGTCCCTCTTGTCTTCATTCTATACTGATGGGTTCGGAACCAATCCCCGGTTCTGACTCGGCTACTTACTAGAGCGCGAGGTTTCAAACCACTCAAAGCTCCACCCCTACCCCATGATGCTATAGTGCCTTCCTCAGATCTTGTTTGTTACTTTACTTATGTCACTATTTATACAAATATATATATATATACATACATATGCACAATATTTACATGTTCCATGTGAGTTGTTCCATGCGGTAGCATTGTCGCCTCACAGTAAGACGTTGTCAAAGTGTTATCAGATGCATACGAGGGATTCCTCAATCCTCCAGGAGCTAAAAGAAGGCTGGGGGTGGGTGGGGAGACGTAAGAATGAAAACGAGAAGGACAACTCACATGGAACGTTAGGGCAAGTACATAACTTCTTTATGTGAAGTTGTCCGATCTCATTTTCATTCTATACTGATGGGACAGTGTCCCTAGCACCATCTTTCTTGGGTGGCTCACGGGAGAATATTCTTCAGAACGGTGGAACCAAATGAGGCCCTATCCCTGGAGGCCAAATCTACCTTGTAATGAGTGATAAAGGTGTGAGGTCTTGTCCACGTTGCTGCTCTGCAGATAGTATCTATTGGTAATCTTACTTTAAAGGCCTGAGAAGTTGACACAGATCTGTCTGCTGATTGATAAATGAATGAGATACATTCTGCTAACAACCTGGATAAGGTCATTTTTGCTACTGGTAGACCTTTTTTATTTTCTGAAAATGAGTCAAAAAGTTGTTCAGATTTTCTGTGTTTTTTTGTTCGGTGCAAACAGAAGCGTACCTGTCTATGAACATCAATTTGGTGAAGCATGTATTCTGCCTTATTGCCATATTTGGGGAATAAAACTGGTGGATCTATAGATTGATTTAGATTGAACTCTGAACATACTTTTGGTAGAAAAGAAGGGTTTGTGCGTAATGAAACCCTATCATTATGGAATAGCATGTATGGAGGAGGTCTGACTGCTAAAGCCTGTAACTCTGAGACTCTTCTAGCTGATGTGATTGCTACTAGAAAAACAGTTTTCCAGGATAAAAATTTTAAGCTACAAGATGATGCTGGTTCGAATGGCAGAAGGATTATGCAGGGTAGAACAAAATTAAGATTCCCCGGTGGAAGGGGTGGTCTTAGTAAACTGGTGCCTCTCAGGAAAGCTTCTGAAAATTTATGAGACATGATATTCATTCCTTCATTGCCAATATGAAAATTCAAAATTGCTGCCAGCTGCACTCGAACAGTCGCTGCAGCTGCTCCCTCATTAAAAAGTTTAGCCAAAAATTCTAGAATGAATGTCAAGGGAGCGGAGTAAGGGTCGATGGACTTTTGCGAGGCCCAGATTGAAAATCTTTTCCATTTGCTGTGATAAAGTTTTCTTGTAGACATCTTATAAGAAGAAATTAAGATATCTCGGACTTCTGGGGTGAAGTTGTGTAGCCTGACTATATTGCGAACCGGAGCAGCCATGCTGTCAATTTTAGGGAGTGGAGAGATGGATGGAGAGTCCCCGAGTGTGTCAGGAGTGTGTCAGAAAATGAGGCTTCAAGAAAGGGAACCATATTTGACGAGGCCAGTATGGGGCTATTAGAATCAAGGTCCCTCCCAGATTGCTGGCTTTCTGAAGAACTTTTAGTATTAGAGGAAAGGGCAGGAATGCATAAAGGAGTCCCGGGGCCTATTGTGTACAAGTGCATCCCTCGGGGACTCCCCAGAGGGGGGATCTGGGCAAAGTAGCTGCTGAATTTTGCATTTGTGGCTGTGGCGAATAGGTCGCAGCGAGGCTGGCCCCATCTGTGAAATATCTTTTCCACTACTTCTTCCTTCAGGGACCACTCGTGTGGCATCAGAATTGCTCTGCTTAGTTTGTCCACTATCATGTTGGATTTCCCCGGGATCTGCGCTGCTATTAGAAAATGCTGGGAGGATGTCGCCCACTGCCATACTTTCAGGGCCTCTCGACAAAGGGGGTAAAATTTGGTTCCTCCTTGTTTGTTTATGTACCACACAACTGACATAGTGACTGTTGTATTGTAATTGTACCTACTGGAAGAGG
>NC_056727.1:306960653-306978153 GCF_019279795.1 Protopterus annectens
TTCGAATCAGTCTCCAGAGCTGTGGATGAGGGTAAGGCGGTCCACATAGCCTATCTGGACCTCGCCAAGGCCTTCGACACCATCCCCCACTCTGGAATCATAGATAAACTTACTAAGCTGGGCATAAATCCCTATGTCACTCAATGGGTTGCCAACTGGCTTACTGACAGAACTCAAACTGTAAAAGTAGAAGACTCCAAATCCAGCTCCAGACAAGTGACAAGTGGAGTACCTCAGGGTTCAGTCCTGGGACCACTCTTGTTTGGTATCTACTTCTCAAGTACAAGCCAACACTAAGGGACTCTGGCTAACAAAGTTTGCAGATGACTGCAAACTGGGAGCCATTATAGAATCCCCAAATGATGTGGATATTCTACAAAAAGGCCTTACAGAAACAGATGCCTGGTGCCAAAGCCATGGGCTCAAGCTTAATGCCAAAAAATGTATAGTTATTCCCTTTGGAAAAAAACATGTACCCATGAACTACCACATAGGTGGCAGGACACTAAACATCGAAAGTGTGATGAGAGACTTAGGGGCACAAGTGGACAGTGGTCTCACTTTCGATAACCACATCGCCACAACAGTCAGGAAATCCTTCTATGTGGCACACCTCATCACTAAGGGCTTTTCATCCAGAAAAAAAGAGGTCATTGTCCCACTGTACTTATCCCTCATTAGACCCATTTTGAGTATAATGCCCCATTTGGTATGTACCTCACAGGACATCTGCAACAGCTGGAAAGGTCACAGAAATACCTCACTAAAAGAATCACAGGCCTAAAGCAGATGCCATATGCTGACCGTCTAAATAAACTCCAGCTATACTCTGTGGCATATTGACTACTCAAAGGCGATCTCTACTTAACATACAAGGCCATGTCAAACCCTGAGCTGTTGGACATGCTCCACTTAAAGAAATCCCAATCCCTCAGAGCCACACACTCCAGGGATCTAAACCTTATCATCACAGCGAACAAAACATGCTGGAGGGATAGGTTCCTGACCCAGAGATTCCCCATACTCTGGAATAGACTGCCCATACATGTGAAGCAGAGCGCCTCATTGGCCCTCTTCAAAAGGAACCTTGATGATTGGATGGGAGATAGGAAATTCACCCCGGGGATCATGTCAGTCACCCTGCTAGACAGGGGCCCAGAGAAGTAAATATTGTGGGAAGAAATTTCCAGGGAATTGTTATGGCTAGGCTTGTATAGGCCTTAGGGCTGATAGCCTAGTACCAACCTATGAACTTATCAACCTATGCTAATGAGGATGGACTCATTCATGTCTGAGGAGGTGTACAATGGCCATGATGTCACCAAATCACTTATCTTAGTGACATGTTGCAGCTTGGCTTCATGCATTTCCATTAACTACAAAAATCTTGTAAAAATATTAGACAATATCTTACAGTAAAAGCTGATCTATGAGAGGACCCTCTTGATTTTAGTTGGGTTGCTCTTCTCGACCAATCCTAACAGTGTACTTTATTATAGCAATAACCAATGACGTCAGTTTGGTATATTATAGCAATAACCCACGCCTGGGTGTGGGTAATGCTGGATTTACCCATGGTTAGTGTGGTTTGGTCATGAGGGCAAAGCCCAAGTGGCTAAACAAAGCCAACCGTGGGTAAATCCAGCATTACCCACACCCAGAAGTGGGTTATTGCTATTATACAATGACATTATTTAAGAAAAAAAAATAATTAACTTTTCTTAAATAATGGCATTGTATAATGCCTCCTTGCTACCCTTCTGCAGCTGTCTGGGTATTCTGCGGCAGTTCTGATGTACTGTGCATGCATATATTTACGCAGTACATCAGAGCTGTGGGCAAAAGCAACAGAGAAAGCAAGATCTCTGTTGCTTTTTACAGCCTGTCTCGCTATGTTAAACGAGTTTAACATAGCGAGACAGCTTTAAAAAAAGCAACGGAGAATCTCCGTTGCTTTTTTTAAAGCTGTCTCGCTAGGTTAAACCCATTTAACATAGCGAGACAGTTTTGAAAAAAGCAACGGAGAAAGCAAGATCTCCGTTGCTTTTTAAAGTGTCTCGCTATGTTAAATGGGTTTAACATAGCGACACAACTTTAAAAAAAAAAAGCAACGAAGATGCTCTGTTGCTTTTTTAAAAGATGTCTCGCTATGTTAAACTCGTTTAACATGGCGAAGCAGGTTGTAACAAGCAACGGAGATCTTGCATTCTCCGTTGCTGTAAAAAAAAAAAAAAAGTTATACTAATGGAAAAAGTCCGGGCGACCAGACCTTTTTCCATTACTATAACTCTGATTTACAACGTGCACGCTGACCAATCAGCGTGCACATTTTGGAATATTAATTGGGGGGGGGTCATTGTATAATAAGATTTATCCACAGTTGGTGTGGTTTAATCATGAGGGCGAAGCTCGAGTGATTAAATAAAGCCAACAGTGGGTAAATGTTAATATACCACACCACTGAGTCGGTTATTGCTATTAAAGAATGACATTATTTAAGGAAAAAAATGAATTACTTTTCTTAAATAATGTCTTTTTATAATGGTGCTGTGGTGTCTTTCCGCTTCTGCTACATATCCTGCTGCTTTTTTTTGATGTACTGCGCATGTGTATGGGACGTGCGGTCCCACACATACCTAAGTACATCAGTGCTTTGGAAAGGAAGCAACAGAGAAAAGAAGGTCTCCGTTGCTCCTTTTTTCTTTCTTTCTTTTTTTTTTTTTTTAAATAAAAAAGGTTTCGGATAGTTTAGGGGTAGGAGACGGACATAATGGAGGAAATACAAGGAAAATCAGGTATGTGTCTTTTGTTTTGAATAACGTATTTGATTTTCCTAATATTTTCTCCATCCTGTCTCTCTCGTATATCCGGAGTCAGGATTTCTGATTTTATTTATTTATTTTTGTTAAAAAATTAAAAGTTACAGTACATACCAATAGAAAAAAAGTGTGGGCGACTGGACCTTTTTCTGTTGGTATATGCTCAGATTTACAATGGGCACGCTGATTGGACTGACCAATCAGCATGCTCGTTTTCGAATATTAATGGCCACTCATTGTATAATACCCAATACCTTATTGTTGTTGGAGGTCCATTAACTTGTATCAATGCATACTATACGAAAGTTCTGGCTACATATACATGTGAACATTCCCCAAAACCTGCTAGTCTACTCCAATACTATTGGAGTGCACCATTTGGCAAATTAAGAAATACAATGAAGATATCACATTCATATTATTAAAAAAAGTAATACAAAGTATATTTTGCTTAACTTACATGGAAATCCAAGCACCATGGCTGTAAGAGAGATACTATCCACAGGAGAAGGATGGCATTTCTGAGTTACAAAGGAGGGTCATCTCATAGACCATTCAATATATTACGAATGAACATATTAAATCTAACTATTAGGATCCTTCCTCATAGCTTTTTTTGAATGGGTTGAATCAATTAGGATCCTTCCTCATAGTTTTTTTGGATGGGTTGAATCCCAATCAGTAATCACCAGGATGAAAGGATCAAGAGAATCCCATAAGCACAATGCTCAGAGACACACGTCCTGGGCTAAGGACTTCATAAATGTCAATGGATTCCTAAATTGCAGCTGAAGCAATAATGATTGGTGAATGTATGCAATATAGATTAAAGCAGAGGTGCAGAAGGTGAGGGGAAGGGGGCTGTCACCCAAGTGCAAAGTGTTAGGGGGCACGATCAACAGATGCAGATCATTCTCCAGTGCATTGCAAGCATTCAGAAATTAATGCCTGTATTGCATCTGTGGTCAAAAATGAAGCACTTTAGTACTTTGTGTGTGGCATAAAATGTAGCAGCTGCTTGCTACAAAGGAAGCATTTTTTTTTTTTGCTACTCATCTTAAAGTTTAGGGGTAGGGGGACATGCCACCATTCATCAAAATAGCTAGCTGCACCTCTAAACCATAGCGGCCATGGCACAAATGTTTCCAAAACATTCCGGCTGCAAGCAATGGAGGCATCCACTAATGCAGTGGAGTAAGTTTTGACTGCAGCATTCATGGGGGGTGTGCTGCCTGATGACAAACGACAATGCAGCTGGCAATCCATTTAGAAAGTGTTTTAATTTAGCTCCTGGCCATAGGAAAAACTGAATTTCAAGAATGACTATTGTAGTTATCCCTGGTGCAGGGAGTCACCCCGAAGTAAATGACATCTCAGCTGTGTGTGCTTTACAATTAAGGGCAGCAGTACATTGACATCCAAAGTTTATGGAGATAGATGATGGTGGAAAATTTTATACCATCAGATACTACAGCATTACAATATATTGAGCAACATTTTTATATGGCTTTATGATTTTTTTTTGTTGTTTTTGTTTTTATGGATAATTGGTTTGTACACAATAATGTTTTGCCCTTTGTCTCGGATTCTGATGACGGTATATCTCCAACCTTTGGCAATGACAATAAGATCAGATTAAAGTAGGTTCAAAGTGACGAATGGCAAAGTACAAATTTCCCTTTCTGCAGCTGAGGCCAGAATGGCATTTGGTTTCCTTTTTTTTTAAGCAGTTTTGAAACTTAAGGGGTATAAAATCAATAAAATAAAATGTGGGTAGTAATAACAAACTGTGAACTTTCTCCAAAATTACAAACTAAATTTGTTTTTTATGGGAGGCTACTCATTTGAAATACTTAGGAAGCTGGCTGTGGAATCAACTACAACTTAAATGCATAAATAAAAAAAGACTAACACTATGAATGTGCAGAATTAAGACCGGATGAGGATCTCTAATGTTGTCCTTCCAATGCAAGGGATGGCTGGCCTTACACCTAAGATACCGACAGGACCCCTCTTCCTCATCCTGGAAGAACAGGGAAACAGACTCCCCTTCCAACAATGGGAGGTTTTTCTCTTATCAAGGAAGGCACTAAATAAAGGACTAGAACCCCTGCATAGCACTCCCCTACCAAAGGAATCAATCAAAAAATAATTCTGTGTGATACTAACATAGATAACAACTTCGGTCATATGATGCCACTCGGACACAAAGCAGAGTCTGCTGCTCTGGCTGCAGCATAAACTAAAAACAAGACTGACTGTGGCACATGACAGCACAGGTCAATGAGAGACCCTCTCCAATCCCCAGCTCAATGAGAGATTTGAGCATTCCCAGAAGTTACTCCACTATAAAAGACAGGAAGCTAACATATGCAATGCTTAGCTTTGAGCCCGGAATTCAAATGCTGAAAATTTATTTATTTTTATTTTACATTTGTTGACCGGGATAGTAGACTGGATTCATGTCCATTTTCAGCGGAGGCCCAGGGAGAAAAGCTCCAAGGTACAAGCAGATAAGATTACTTAATACAATTTATACACTGGTTACATACCTAAATAACAAGTTATACAGTTCCAAAGTTTGAGAAAACCCAGGTGTAAGACCAGGATACGCAATATAACTAAGCTAAATTACAGTTTTTTTAAACACCATACTAGAAGAGAAAATAAACAAACATTCCTGTCACACCTACTCCACTCTCACACCACGCCTCATACCTTCAGGACTGCTTATGGCCTGCTGAGACCACAACAAATTTGTCCTTATTGGTACAACTCCAACCTACTGAGGCCATCAGCAGCAGCCTTCCTGGGTGCGCAGCAGAAATATAATTATGTCATAAAGCTTCCAAGTTAACAGTCTCAAAGGCTAGGTCTAAAGAACTAACAGCCTTACAATTCTGCTCCTCAAGAACAACTCTTTGAAGGGCCCATAAAAAACTCATATACTGAAGGCCCCCCCCCAAATAAGTAATCTGAAGAGCTGTACAAGGAATGTGGGGTTCAGAAATTCACATCTCAACCAAGAGGACATCCCCCCACTGCACTTTGCAGCAAAACAGAGAAAGGAATGCCACACCACTCAGCAGCTCCAAACCTACACTTATATAAAAACTGACATAAACTTGTCATTAGTTAGTGCCTGGTATAAGGCTGAGGCCAATGACAAAGAGGCAGGCCTAGCTCTAGCATTAAATTAACATCCCTTCCTTAAGGGAGAAATCTCACACCTATGATTTTAGCTTCCTCCAAGAATCAAAAAAAGTTTGCTCTCCCAAAACTTCTGCCACAAACCCTGTGCAGAAAAACTCAGTGAAAGCCCCTGTAAATTATTTCATAGCTTTATTTTCAAAGCTTCAGCTACAAACTAATCAAACAACGCACTACTCTAATTCTGTAACCAGATTTGCTCAAATGTATCAGTGTAGAACACACTGCTATACCACTTCAAAATTGGAAAAATGGTGGCAATGAACACTAAACATAACACAACTAGTACTGACAAACAGAAACCAATACAATGATTAGCATCTAAAAATTAGAAATGTACTCCACTTGTACACAACCAACAAACATTATCATTTGAAAACTTTCTCCTAGAAATAACCAGAACAAAACTAAAGGAAGAAAACAAGACAGAGCTTTCATCAACACTATCCCCACAAAACAGAATTTGCTAGCATCAAAGGTTAGGCTCTTCAATAGTGCATCTAATTGAAAAGAAAGAAAAGGAGCAGAAGCAACTGGTTGTACTGGGTCAATATCTGCAAACTGTGTCAGCACACTGAGAAAAAAAGCTTCACTGTCACAAGTCTGTGAGAAAGGATGACATCCAGTTGGATATGATAAAGATGCTGGACACTGACAGGTCACATGATTAACACACCTTTTCACTACTGGATAGAAAGCAGGGATAGTACCTCAGAATTAGCACACTGTGGTAGGGAGATAAGAGGATGGTGGTCCAGTTATATAAACGGCGCAGTCTTTAGGGCTCCCTAGGAAAGCCTATGCCAGGGTGCATGAAATTTTACCTCATCTGACAAAAGAACCTCTGCTTCTTTACGAATCATCAACATCTGATCCTGGTCATGCAAAGGTCAAGCAAATATTTGCCCTTGCTGAGATGTTGAAAGGGTGAAGACAATTTGTCAGTGCTGTCTATATGTGTTTTTTTGACCTGGAGAAGCCCTAAGACTGCACACCTTGGAATATCTTATGGCAGCTATTACAACAGCACAGGGTGTCAGGGCTACTGCTACATGCCATGGGTGTCTGTATTCCTTGCCTTAACTTGAATACTTTAAAGGTGGGCCCAGGATTTTCTCCAGGAGTTTGCCTTTTTCCCATCTGGTTCGTAATTTTCATAACATGGATAGCTAAGCATAGACTAGTCCTGGAACAATCAGTTTTAGGGCTGTAGAGATGCATTTTTGTTTTTTGCAGATGATGATCCCATGTTGGTCTCCAGTGATTGTTGTCTCTACAGTGCACTGAAGTAGTTCACTGCTGAATGTGAAGCACCTGTGAAACAGGGGTCATGGTTTTCTCTCTCAGAAGAGTATAATGTTCTCTCTAGAAGAGGAAGGATCATCGATCTGAAGGAGTTTAACGATCTTGTTCATGAGTTAAGACAGATGGTAAATAGTAGAATGGACCACTAGGTGCTACTACATTATGTAGTGGCAGTACTGTAGAAGGTGTCCTGGACAGTGTCAACAAACTGAATACTGAGGCAGAGATCAAAGCACTTGGTTTCATAAAAAGTCTGTGCCCCATCCTCCCCTTGTCATAAGCTGGGTATTGAGGAAAAGAAAGAGGGCAGACACAAGAGGTAGAAATGAAACGCCTTCACAAGAGGAACTATAGTCACTCTCCTGGAAATTCACAAGCCTTGTAATATGGGGGGCACTACTTAACAGCCATTTGCTACCTGGGATTAGCATGGTTAGATACGATGGATGTGAATAAATAAGATATGTTAACAGACCCTTGCTGGAGATAAAGCAAATTAAGCTACTCTGCTCAGCCTCCTATCACTGTGAAATTCATTAAGACGAGTGGATTAAAAAATAGATGGACATATAACAGTGATTTTATTATTATGAACAACATGACAAGAATGTGGCAATGCCTAATTTGATGTAGGTATAATCACAAAAACTGCTTCACTAATTATCACAGTATTGACTTGCTGAAATAACACGACTCTATAAAATGAGCTACAACATGCATGCTATGACAATTTCATGGACCCTATCAGCAGGTAGGAATGATAGACAATGAAATGTACCTACAGCATTTAAATAAAATATTTTTTTGTGTTGGGGCCAAGGAGGAATTTCTTCAGATTATGGTCACCCTTTACAGTATACAACTTTGAAAAAATACAAAACAAACACAGGGGAGAAATGTTACCAGTCAGCTTCTTGACAGGATAATGATAAAGCATTTGCATGTCAAAGTTAAGGAAAATGAGGAACTCATTCTTTTGTAAGCTAAGTACTACCACATCAAGAACTCACATAAGCACTCCAATCCTAAATCACAGACCAAACAGCAGCATTTAGAGATGAAGATAATGCCAGCCCACAGGAAACCGCAGGAATCTCCTATGAGACTTCCAAAGGGTGATGTGCCAGAAGACACTCATTTCTGAGAAAGCAGAGGCACAATCACCTGGAGAGTATTATCTATAGAATCCACGTGTCCTGGATATGCTAACAGAAGTTACCAAGATCCAAGGTGGGACAGAATCCTTGTCTCTAAAAGAAAGAGTTAAGATGCAGAAATAAAGCTTTACATGTTTAGCCTTTGAAAAGAGGATAAACAGGTTTTACAGTCAACTTGAGTATCAAAGCCTAAGCCTCTTCCAACAGCTTTGTAAAGAGAGGTAATCAGACACCCATGTGTTGTACTGATGGGTGAAACCCTACAAACTCCATTATATTGTATTTGAAGATCATGTCCAGAAACAAAGCGTCCTTGGTGACTGTTTTCAGCTCACATTGAACTGACAAAATTAGCTTCCCATTTCATCCAGACAAGCTGTTAAAACTACTGGAGGGTCCACTGCAAATCTTGTCTAGTATGCCATTTTGCAGCAGAAGCTGATGGGGGACTAGAAGCTTAATGCATGAGACTGTGCTTCTCTGTCTGACAAATGACTTCTTCACTGATGCTGCAATGCTTTAAAATCATGGTGGCAAGGAAGCATCATAGAATCATTTCCACAATGGTCAAACCTTGTTTCTCCATCTGCAGGTCTCCTATGATGTTCTGAGAAGTATGTCCAAAGAGGATCCAATTCTACTCCCTTAATGGCAGTATCCAGAATACCATCCTTCCATAGAGGACATCAGCCATGTTGTCCAGTGAAACAATACCTCAGATGGTGCAGTGGTGTGCAAAGATCAACACTAAAAGAGCTATAGTGGGCAACTTGGAAACAGTCTCAGGAAGCTGCCTGGGTGTTTTTCAGGAATGTCATCATCTCAGAATCAGCAAACTCTTGTCAGATTGCCCGCAGCCTGGTCTATACTGCTTGTCCACTCTTCCCAAAGCCTTAACCTCCTTATCTGAAGACAAGACTGAAATATGCTGTGGTCTCTGGGATCTAAGTTGCACCAAAGATCTCAGACAAGAGTCTATTAGATGCTTTGTTAGGCTGTCATTCCACTGTTAAAAGACAATATAGGTTAAGGTACTATTGCACTCCACACAATATTTACTTAAACTATAATCAAAAAATGTACATATATTAAGCACGTTTAATATGTACCTGGAACTTCTTCCAAACAACGCTACTACAAAAAAAATCAATTAAAAAAACTTCCCATGTGTACGTGTCCATTTTTGGTCAATCGCCAGTTCACAAAATGATCGCTTCCAACCAGAAAGGTTCTAATGAATATTAAAACAAGTCATAAATATAAGATGCAACAATCATTAAGCAAGGACTCTGTGACTATACCTGCCCTGCGAACATTGTGCAAAGGCCTATTATTAAAAATCTTGATCAACTGTCAGAAGGGAGGAATGAATTTACATTAAAAGAATATAAAACCCACAATTATCCCCTCAGTAAGCATCAAAGGAAACAAAATTAATACCTATGACTATGAAATGTCATAAGCCCAAAGCTTCAAAAACTGGCGAGAGAAAAACTTTCAGTAAGACAGGGATGTCTTCCAGCATCTGGCTATAATTGCCATCTTAATTCTCTAGTCTCTAACAGTTAATTCCATGGATGTTTACCAGATTGTTCAATACCACAAAAAAAAAAAATAATAATAATAATTTGAGAGAATTTTTTAATATGTTTAAACAGAGCATTTTCTCATGTTCACGTCGTATAAGAATGTTCATAGAGTTGTTCCTTCAAGGGCCTTTCTGTTTTTTCCATGTAAAAACTTGGGCAACACTGACACTGGGCTAAACAGATGCCTTCCCTTGTACCACAATTATAATAACCCTTTACAACTGACTTACATTGCTTTAACACTAACTGCTCACCCTCCAAGATGAACAAAAACTTGGGGCAACTAACACATTTTCATGTCCCTAATTTATTTCTAAAATTAAAAGTCTTATTACCTATACTTTAAAACTATTTAAAGCTTTTTCCTCTCTTGAAAACTACCTTGTGTCTCACCCCATATATGTCTTTTAACTCTTGATTACTAGTAAAAATATTCCAGTTTTTCTCTATGGACTACCTAATGGTGCCATTATCTATAATGCAGACTTGTCACTAACACTTTGACATGATTCTATTTTCATATTTTTATCCAAATTTGATGCTATATTAGATTCATCCAAGGGCTAAAAGTACCCATACCCAGTATTTATTTTGCTTGTGACGTCTTAAATAGAAGTTTTGTGAAGCCATCTGGAAAACCTCTGTTAATAAACATCATTGCCAATTTATCACATTCCAAAATAAAATCATCTTAGTTTGAAATCATGCATTTTAATCGTACAAGCTGCCCTTTCACTATGGCCAGTTTCTGATAACCCAGGATGACAACTAGTATAAAGTAAAAGAGAATTTGGATATGTGGGCTTAAGATACATGTTTAAAATAAATCTTTTAAAATAATCAATCCTTTTGTAAATCAACATCAAGATAATTCACTCTTTATCATTAACTTTGTGAATGAATCGCAAAAAATCTACATTACTATTAATGATATACAGAAACTCAATTCTTTCAACATTGTCGGTCCAAATAATACAAATGTCATCTAGACATCTAGTGCAAAAACTCTAGCATGACATGTGTATCATTAAAAATAAACTTTTTCCTCCCATTGAGCTGTAATAATGTTTTCAAAAACTGGGATGCATGCTGCATTCATAGTGACACCTGTTGGGTTTTTTTTTTTTTTTTTTTTTTTGTGCGAGAAGTTTCTTCAAAATCAAATAATTATTTTTCAGCACTATTTCCATAAATTGTGCCAGTACTGTACACATAAATGTCATGTGTGGAAATAACATTTGATTCAGCTAAAAAAAAAAATCATAAAACCATTCAAGATCTAGTGAAAGTGGTATGACCATAAAAAAGGTCATGAACATCAGTGTTAAGATACAACCTTGTCTTCATATTGAACAATTCTATTTGATCAAAAAATCCCATGAATCCTTGAGAAGATAATCCAAACCATTTAACTTTCTTGATTTAAAACTCAAGGGAGTTTTATCAATGGGATAAGTTTTTGATTTTGCCGTGTCCATAATAGACTGTAAGGGTGGATTCTGAAAATCCTTGTGGATTTTGGAAATGCCAAAAACAGTGTGAATGAGTGGCTTATGTACCCTAATTAATCTTAATTCAGCCCAACTAATCTGTTCCTTCATACACAATACCATACATATAGTTTCATTCTTAGCATAGGCTATATTTATTTCATTTCATTGCCATGAGCCCCTCACCCCCCCCTTTGTCTGATTTCAATACCCTTATGTAATTCCCACTTATTTTTATTCAAATTCTGATACTTTGTATAATTCCCATTCTTAGAGATCTCCCTACAAATCAAATTTGAATTCTGATTTACAGGAGGGTTAAATGTACTGTTTTATATAAGTATCTAAAGTGCGAAGTAGTTCCTAGTCTTTATAAATAACTGTGAAATTAAGTTTTCTTGTAAACAATTTCAAATCAATTAAAACATCCATATGATGGGTTCTTCGAGGGCACAAAAGTATATCCTTTGTCTAATAAATTAGCATGGTCACTCATAACACTAAAACTACTGTAATTATAGATTTTAAAGTCACCTTGGTCATTATGATGAGCATTGTGGGATCCAGTCCATGTATTCCTTGACTGAACCGTCTTCTGTCCATAATTCCAATTCTGGTTCTGGATTTGTTCTGATTACTGAAGGGCAGCCTGTTCTAAAGGGATTGCGTTGTCTATATGTACTGAGCCAGCATGGACTGCTGCATAAACATCAAAAGTCTTGTGTGTAGTGGGAAAATTGCCTGAAAACTGTCTGCCCTGTTGGAATCAGATATGTTTTCCCAAACTGGTAATCAAACCTCTACCTCTCAAGTTTCTTTTCCTTTTTCATTTTAATCTCTTCACTATCCCTGCTGGCCTGTTGTAAAATGTTCTTATGCTTCTCAAACTGAAAAAAACAAGTCTTTAGTGAAATATAAAACATTTTTCAAAGAGATCGACAAAAAGAGTGAATGAAAGTGTTTCCATTGCCAGTATTCTGAAGATTCAGACTTGAGTCATTTCATAGTTATAAATATTAATTTTGGTTTCTTGGGTATTTACTGAGGGGATAACTGTGGGCATTATACATATTTTAATAGCCTTTTAATGTTATTTCATTTTCCCACTTTCTCACAGTTAATAACAAGTCTTTGCATTCAAAGTATTATTTAATTGTTCATTGATTGCAAGGAGATTATGGTCACAGACATAGCTCTCAATCAGGTACAGAGCTCAACAGAATCAGGGACAATCAAAATATTAGCACTATTAACTTGAGATATTGACAGAATAAGAGAATGTGAATTAATATATATTTTCTCAACTAAAAGGAATCTATAACTCTAACTATTATCACTATTTATTACATGCAATTCACTACCTTTTCTCAAACAGTCACCAATTTTAAGAAAGATATGTGTAAAATTTCAGTCAAAATCAGGGACAGTTGAGAGGTATGGTCACAGAATATGTGCTCAATGATTACTGCATGCTATACTTATGACTTGTTTTAGCACTCTTTAGAATCTTTCGGTTTGACGTAATCATTTTGTGAACGTGGGATTGGCCAAAAATGGTCACATGTGCACATAGGAGTTTTTTTAAATCAATTGCTTTTGGTGGTAGCATTGTTCTGCAAAAACAATAGCGCACACCATATACATTGTTTAGGATTATTATTTTTAATAAATACTGTGTGACATGCTGTAATACCCCCAACCTATCATTTTTTTCCATATGGTGCTCTTTGTGAAGTTTTATAGCTGTAAATATTGAGCTAATGTTATTAAACTGTCAAGGAGTATATAAAGAGCATTAGCCTTTCTAGCAGCTGAAGGACAAAATAAGTAATTCAAGACCAGAAGGACAGCATCCTTAAGAAGATCTTCTATGGAAGGGTGACCCAAGATTTCCAAAGCTTTTCCTACAAATACTGGTTCAATCTGTTTTAGAAAGAATAAAAAAAAAATAAAAGGAAAAAAGAGGAGCTACAGGCTAATCAAAGAAGGATTTTGCAAGTCTGAACATCTCCAAAAGGAGGAGGGCAATCCTGGGGAAGCTATAACGCAGACATATAATTTCCTTGTCCATTTCGTGGCATCAGTCCCATTGGAATCCCTCTGCTAGGCAACATTTGGAGGGGGAAGGAAATAATTCCTTGTAGCTCCAGTACAGCTCACCTGCTGCCTTGGGAATAAACCAAGTGGCAGGTCTTCATGGGAAGAAATGCATGTCAGAGCTGGTGCCCGTTCATTAAAAAACATATGCAGAAAGCTATCGTGCCATTAGATTATTTCCTCTAGAGGAGCACCTTCATACTCTCAATGTCATATCCAATCAGATATCAGTAGGAATGAAAAAAAGCAGCAGGGTCTTAACTAGGTAATTCAATGGCCCATAACAAGTGGCCAACAGCAGCTTAGCAAGGGTGGGGCAAGGGGACAGTTGCCCTGGGCACAAAGTATTAAGGCAACTGATCATGAAGAGCAGTTCCCACATTCATTCTGTACCAGCATTTCTTTTTTTTTTTCAAAACAAGTTTATTGTTTTAACATATAAGAGAAATATCATAACAATTTTATACAAATAATTAAAAATAGGTATTATTATAATATTCAACAAAACAACTAAAGTATTTACAAAGACATCCACTACAATCAGATCAATTAATTAAACTAAAATACTGTGCTATTGAAATTAGAATTTTTTTAACAAATTTTGTAAATTATCCCATACAATAAAATGTGATGTTTTTCTAGTTGTTCTCATTCTAATTGTGCTTATTTCCGTATGACACATTATATTCATAACATTTTTAAATTCATTGAACGAAGGAGGTGTATCTGAAATCCAATTTCTAGTTATTATTTTCCTAGCCACTGCTAGGATAGACCATAACAAGGGAAGCTTAATCTTTTAACACATTGAGGTACAGGTGTGTTGAATAATATAAGAGACTTAGAAATAATGAAATTATCTGTAAAAAGAGCCTGCAAAAATTCATTAATTGACTTCCAGTATTCTTTCAACTTCATACAGTCATAAAACATATGAGCCCAGTCAGCATTAATTTCTACATTACATCTCTTACATAGATTATCTTTATTATTAATTTTATTCATCATCAAAGGTGTATAAAAGATCTATGTAAAAATTTCCATGTATAAAGTCTCCAGACAATGGAAGATGTAGTTCTATAAGCAGATTCCAATATATATTGTTTATCTTGTTGAGTTGGTGGGTCCCCATTAATAGAGGTGAAATAATTCCAGTATGAATCTACATTGTAAAAAGTTTCTTGTCTGATAATTTTATGTATATATGAAAGTTTACCTTTATCAGAAACTTTATGCTGTAAATTTATTATCAAGTAATCAATCAGTTTTGGAATAGATTCTTTAACTGTTATAGACATTAGATCTATTCTATCAATGAGATGTTGTCTAAAGATCTGAACCTCTAACCAGCAAGTTTTTCTTAGATCAAATTCTTGTTTTAAGAAATCTAGATTTTTAACTTTATTATCAGATATCAGCTGATACCAGTACTTAGATTATTATCTATAGCTAAATGAGCTCCTTCAGAAGTAGATGACATAAGCATACCCTGAGTATAAATTATAGGGAATACAATACAATTCCATTCCCTATACTTAGGGTGCATGAATATAAAGTTACGATAACTAATAATAATATTTAATGGGTAACAGACCATATGTTTAGGTGTAATAGGTGAAGTACAAAATTCCTTTAGCAACCACAACATGGAGTTATTTATAATCATATTTTTATGTGTTAAGGAGATTTTCATGAAGTGCATACTAATTAGCTCCCAATAATCTTTCCATTTTGACATATGACCGATCTATTAATAAAGTAATAACTTTTATAATAGAAGAGATAATATATAAATTAAAGTCTGGAAAAGAAATACCCCATTGAGACCAGCTATTAGTATGTTTCTTTAATGCAATCCTAGGTCTATTAGGTGCCCATAAGAAATTTAACATTAGTGTATTCAGTTTCTTGATAGTTATTTTGTAGGTGAAAGTATTATTGATTGTATTAAGTATAAAATCTTGGGGAATATTATCATTTTAATAATTGTAAGTCTCTCCTCCATAGTAAAAAACATATTATTCCAGGCATTAAAAAGATTTTGTATATTAAGAAAACAGGTATTATAGTTATTATATATAATAGATTTAATATCTTTAGATAGTATTATACCTAAATAAGTTATCTGACCTGAGTTGGGTACATATTTAGTAAAATCACTAATGAGAGTATTTTTTGTGTATATATAGGTAGTATTTTAGTTTTTTCTTCATTGAATATTAAACCAGAAATACTTTTAAAATTCATAATTTTATCAAATAAAGACTGCATAGAAGAATTAGATCCTGCTGATGTAATTAGAACATCATCTGCAAAAGTTGAATTTTGATGTTGTATTTTCTTCTATTTCAAAACCCTTTATGTCAGTACTGTTTCTAATCAAATTAGCCCAAGGCTCCATTACTAAAGTGAATAATAGTGGAGAAAGTGGACATCCTTGCTTTGTACCTTTAAGAATGGGTATTTTTGTGAAACATATGTTCCTACCCTAATATAAGCCAGCGTTCCTTTGTATAAATGCTCAATTAAATTTACAAATGCATCAGAGAAATTTGTGCATTTCAGTAAGTTAAACAGATAGTCCCAACTTACTGAATCAAATGCTGAACCTATATCAAGACTAATAAGTGTTAAATCTTTCTTTTTGCTATTTGCAAAATCAATTAATGTTAAAGTTCTTCTTATATTATCAAAAGTATTTCTATTTACAATGAAGCCCGTCTGATCTATGTCTATAATGCCGTGGATAATTGTCTTCAATCTATCAGCAAAAATACTCATAAACATTTTATAATCAACATTAAGTAATGAGATGGGTCGATATGAAGAACATCTAGTTGGATCTTTATTAGGTTTTAAAATTGGTGAAATAAATGTATATTGCCAAGATGGAGGGGGGGTTATTAACTCAGTCTGGGCCAGAATAAAAACCTTATGTATTAATGAATATGTAGTTTTAGAAAGGATTTTATATATCTCTGGTATAATACCATCATTACCCGGTGCTTTGTTTGATTTAAGCTTATTTATTTGTGTAATAACTTCTGTATATGAAATACTCTTGTCCAATAGTTTAATCTGTTGTTTATTGAGCTTTTTATTCATGTTTGTGGTTATAAACTCCTTTATTTTATCTTTAGGTTCCATGTTAATGTTGTTATGGTTAATCTTGTGAAAGTGATTTCTAAATTCATCCAGTATTTCTGGTATACTAGAAACATTCTTCTTTTCCTTAGAGAAAAGATTTCTTTGATATGGTTTTGTTTATTCAATCTTTTGTTTTATTTTTAAGTCTATGTAAGTATTTGGGGCTTATTGAATAAGACAAAAACTTGTATTCTCTAAAGTTATTTTAACTTTATGAGTTAAAATTTCTTTGTATTTCTCATTTAGTTTGTTTATTTCTTCAATAACTTTCTTGTCCATAATATTTTCTTTATTATTATGTTTATAAGAGTCTAGTTTACTTTGAATATCTAACAATTCCTTATCCCAAGATTTCCTTTTGTTATTATACCATCTGATACTTTGTCCATATAGATATGATTTTAAGGCATCCCAAACATAGACAATGGAGACTTCAGGAGTATTATTTATGTCTAGAAAATGTTGTACTTCTGAAAGTATATATTCTTTATAGTCTTTTAGCTGAGTTAAGTATGCTGGTATCCTTTTGATCTGAACATTATGAGTATTTTTTATCATGAATTCAAAAACAATTGAGTTATGATCAGATATAGGACATGAAATGATTTTGGAATTAATTAAATCTGTTACCATCTGGTTAGAAATAAAGACCCTATCTATTTTTGAATAAGTTTTGTATCTGTTAG